>NW_004955422.1:24520960-24555744 GCF_000276665.1 Chinchilla lanigera | reverse complement strand
AAAAAAAAAAAAAAAAAAAAAAAAAAAACTCGCAAAGTCCAGCCCTTTGTGGATAACTGTTTCTTCCCACTGGACCAGGCTGAAGTGAGTGCTGCAGACATTTCTTTTTTGAACTGGGAAATACCATACTTCAATCAAGGGTATGGGCTCTCCGCTTGGAAATTGCCTTGGTGTCTACTTAGCATTCTGACCTGTGTGATGTTAGTTTCTCTTGGCCTCTTTCTTCATTCCCAAACTGAGAGTGATAATAGAACCTCCTTCATTTGGCAGACATAGAGCTAACACCAAGAAGTTATCATCAAATATAATTCCTTTGCTTTGTGAGTGACAATGATTACAATGGCATTTATAAATTTTACAGTGTCATTATAGCCTTACTGCCTGTGTTTTCCAACATAAAATCTCTCATTCATATTGGGTTACTGGTCTTACTGTTTCCCCTTAAACGCATCTATCATCTGTAGTCTTCAACCATTCTACTTTTGGTCTCCTGAACACTCTTCTGCATATTCTTCACACTCCCTACCACATTCTTGAAATCTACTAATTGCAGTAATTGAAACCATGTTCAATTCATGTCTGATCTTTGCAAGGGCTATCCCTTCCACCTGCATTTTCTTCTTCCTGCCACTTCCCCTTAACTCTCTCTGCCATGCTAACTCCTACTTGTACTTCAGGTCTCAGACCCAGGATGCCCATCCTAGATCCTTTATTTGCCTGTGTTGGTGAAGTGTCCTCTGAGTCACAAATAAACCTCTTTATAACCACTCTGAGCCCCCACTCCCCATCATGCAGGTTACACTGAGTTTAACTGTACATTTATCTATAAGTACACTGTTTCCATTTGTTCACTGCTATACTCTGCAGGTAGATCAGGCTTAGAGCACAGTAGTGCTTCAATATTTACTGAGTGAATGCATGAATGAATGAATATAATTTCTCAAGCACACCAAAATCTTTCCTAGCTCATTACATGCTGTTCCGTCTATCTAGAATGCTCTTCCCTCTACTTCTCATAAGCTGCCCTTTCTTATCTCTTTGAAGCCTCCTTTAGATTTAAGTAGCATCTCCTATAGTTATTCACTGACAACCATAGTTTAGAGTAAGTTCCCTTAGTCCTTAGTTTTTGTCTTAGCCTCTGGTTAAACTCTTCCATAGTGCTTACCACAACTTGTAATTACTTAAGTTACCATCTATTTACTTTTTCTGGTGTCTTTTCTGCACTATCATGTCAGGTCCATGAGGGCAGGAACTGATTCAGTTGTATGCAACACTGTGTGCCTGCACCAGTACTCAATGAATGTTTGTAGAAGAAATGAGAGAAGGCTGTTCTGCAGGCCAGTCCAGACTCCACCTTTTGCATAGAGTATTCCCACTCTATGTCAACCACACTTACCTTTCCCTTCTCAGAATCCCTCTAGCATGCACATTCAGCTGGAGGTTCTGTGAGATCACTTGTTTCAGGACTGATTCTAGTTTTTGGTATGCCTAGAACAATGTATTTTATCTTATTTTTCCAACCACATTCTGAAGTCTCAAAGTCAAGTATCAAATCTATTGTAAATTGTTGCTCACCCAGTAAGTATTCAATCAATACCCTTTGGCTTGACTTAAAAATAAATGGCTGGGGACGTAACCTAGTGGTAGAGTGCTTGTCTAACACGTGCAAGGTGTTGGGTTTGATTCCCAGCACTACAAAGAAAAAATATTTCCTACCCCTTGCACTATCTCTTTTTTAAAAATAATTTCCTTTTCTTACCTGTAAGTTCACTACTACTTGAGTCTTTTTTAATATCCTCCAAATTGCCCAATTCCAAATCCACACTTCCAAAATCATCAGAACCACAGGGAATCACTACTTCTTCTTGATCACAGATCCTAGAAATGGAGAAGGGATTTTATCAATTAGTTTTTCAGAACTGCTTTTGTCTCATTATTCAACTGAAAGCCTAAATGTTCCCTTCTCAGACAGGCATTATTGGTCATCAATCTAGATTGAGTAGCCTCTTTCCATCTCAGCCCAGTTACTCTTTTTTGTTGTAGCATTTAATCATCAAAAACAATTACCTTATTCATTTGTGTTCATTTGACTGTTTCCTATCAGACTGTAAACTCCACCAATGAAAAAACCTTATCTACATGGCCCTCCTTCTATCCTCAGCACTACAAATTGTCACCGTCATAAGGAATGAATGGGATCAGTGAGAAATACTAAGCTGCTGTCAGAAACAGATTGAGAACAACCCCTTTCCAATCTTGCCCTTACTTACTTTTTCTTCCTTCCGTACCACATACTACTTTTTAATAGTTATTTATTTACTTCCTGGTGTTGGGGACAAAACCCAGAGCCTGGTACAGGCTAATTACAAAATCTATCATGGAGCTACACACCCAGCTGAATTCATTCACTTAGGATGTTCACTGCTTTATCAGCTACTTCCTCCTGTTACAATGTAAGCTCTATCTTTTTAGAGCTTTAAGGGCAAAGATCTTTGGCTGCTTTAAGTGTACCCCAAGAGCCTAGAACAATGTCTAGCATGTAATAATACTCAATAAAATTGGTACCGTGATTCAGTAGATCTACATTTATTAAATGTTTAACATAGATTAATAAATAAAAAAGCAAGTTGCCAAACAGTGGCTATGATACGATATCACTTTTACAGAAAACAGTATATTTGCAAAAGTGGAAAGTATGCACGTACATATGCATACATATATACATATATAAATTTTGGAACATGTAGAAAAACATGCAAACACCAAACACTTGTGGAGTGGAAATATTGGGGAAAAATTTTAGCTTTTCTACTTTCATATTGCTTAAAATTTTTAATGTTGGCATGAATATTAAATGTTATAAAGATGTATAACAAAAATAAATTCTATGCATTGCAGTTGCAACTGGAAGTATAAATTGATAGAATCACTTTGGAAATGACTTGGCATTGTCTAGTAAAGTTGAAGGTGTGCATATGCTATGATTTACTATTCTACTCCTAAGAGTATGTTCTAGTGAAACTTCTACATGTGTACCTGGACTATGTATTGGAATGTGCATAGCAATTGTCATCATAGGAAAAACTGGAGCCATCTTATGGCCCTTCAATGGCAAAACAGATAGACAGATAAAATGAATGAGCTCTAGATATACAAAACAAAGCAGACAAAACTTACACACAATGGTGAGAGAAGAAAGAAAGTCAATGGGAAAAAATATGCAGTAAATTCCACTTATAAGCAAAACTAATAAAAATACTTCTGGGAGTTATAAATATACATGGAAAATTATGAAAAAAAAAAGCAAGGAAACAGTGTAATCTTCAAGATGGGCAGCTGTTAGATTCTTAGATGTGAAGGAAGGGAATGGAATGGGTAGGTTCAGAAGACTTCAAAGTTATAATTATGGCATGTGTGTGTGTTTGTGGTACTGGGAAGTGGACTTAGGGCCTTAGCACTGACCTATATATAGCCCTAGTCTCTCTTATTTTTTATTTTGGTCTTAGGGTCTCACTAAGCCACTAATTTGCCCATTCTGGGCTTGAACTTGGGATTCTCTTGCCTCAGGCTCCCAGAGTGCGGGGATTGCAGGCATGGGCCATTCCACTAGGTTGGTTATGTTCTTTTTTTCACAGGATAGCTGGTGTAAAATTTCACTGTATAATTATTCTTTTTTCTTTATACATTTTTTTTGTTTTATTTTTTGAGATAGGGTCTCACTATGTATTCCAGGCTAGCCTTGAACTCACTATATAGTTCAGGCAAGGCCTCAAATTCATGGCAATCCTCCTGCTTCAGCCTCCCAAATGCTGGGATTACAGGTGTACATTACTACATCTTTTTAAAAATTTTATTTCGAAATAGTCAAAATTGCCCAGGCTGGCCTTGAATGTGGGTTTTTCCTGCCTCAGTCCCCTGAGTAGTGGGGATGATAAGAATGTGGCAGCGTGCCCAGGTTAAAATTGACTTTTTAAGAAGCTGCTAGCTGGGCATAGTAGCATACACTGTAATCCTAGCACTCTGGAGGCTGAGGAATGCAAGAGGATCAGTTTGAAGTTGAGGTGAGCCTGCGTTACATAGTGAGCTCTACACACACACACACACACACATACACACACACATATACACATACAGGAGCTGCCAATCTGTTTCCAAAATGATGATACAACTTAAATTCCCACCAGCAGTATATAAGAGTTCCAGTTACTCCATATCCTTGCCAACATTTGATATTTTTGGCCTTTTTAAATATTGATTAGTGGAAATACAGTGATGTCTAGCTTTGGTTTGATTTATATATTTGTTGTTGTTGTTTGAGCAGGGTCTCTCCACCTAGTCCAGGACATTCCCCTACTGAGCTGTTTTTTGACCTTTGTCTCTTGTCATCTCCTGCTTGTGCTTCTGTTCTTTCTATTTCAGCCCAAACTGAGCATAGCAGCTGTAGCAGTCACAAAAGACATCCTACCACCCACCCTAACAGATTTGATTTTGCTTCCCCCACACACAAGCGGGGGCTGGGGAGGTAGCTTAGTGCAATGGCCTGGGTTCAATCACAAGTACCAATCAATCAACCAACTACATGAATATAGTAACAGTACTCACATCATAGAATGGTGATAAGGGATAGATGAAATAATGTATATAGAGTGCTTGGTACACTGTTGGGCTGTATTGTAAATGCTCAATAGTTGGAGCTATTAGTACTGTGTGTTTAGATGAGTCTTCCATGTTTGAATCTGTTAAACCTGAAAAATTATAGGCTCCTCGGTTATTCAAAGAATCACTGATATGCTTTGCAAATCAGATAAAAATTCACCCAGCAGGTCAATTATTAACAATTGAACTCTTCATCTTTGGAGGAAACTGCCATAATTTTCTACAGGAAAAAAAAAAAAAAAACCTTTGGTCTACACTACTCTCCCCTTGCCACCGGGCCCCTCCGGTTCCTTTAAAATTGGCCGGGCTTCCGAGAGAAAAGTGAATGACAGAGCGGTCGGCCAATCACCGCAGCAGGCCAATCAGAGGCGGCCCCGTCTTTGGCCCATCCTGAGGCCTTGTTCAATCGCATCCGGGTAGCATCCACAATAGGACCGTTGCGAGGCGGTTGGTTCCAAGTGGGCCGGGGTGTGGGGGGGAGTCAGACCTGGACGCGGACACCCCGAGGCCTTTTGCGTGAGCGGACTGGCATCCTCGCTGCGGCTGCTGGGAGCTGCAAGGCCCAGCGTGACCGCGGAGACTGACCTGTGTCTAGAGCCCATCCCGGCAAGTGGAGTCTGCCGGGAGTCCCTGGTGTCCCCTCCGGCGCGCTCGTAGAGCCACTTTCCCGAGCGGAAGTCAGCCTGCGGACCGGGCTCCGGTGGGACCTGCTCGGAGGAATGGCGCCGCCGGGTGAGAGGCTGCGCATGGCTTAACGAGGGGGCTCCTTGGCCGGCACGTCTTGGGGAGTGGGCTGTGGCCCGTGGGACGCTAGTTCCGGCCACTCGGGAGCTGACCAGGCGGGATCTCCTTTCCCTGCGGGGCAGGGGCATGGGCTTGGGCTCTTTTAGGGGTCGATGGTCTGACCAAGGGCTGCGAGCTGGTGGGAGTGTCCACTACCAGTAGGGGGGTTGGGGGAGGGGGCGCAACGCGGAGCTACGGGTCCTCCCGAGGCCCAGCCGGTGGGGCTGCGGCCGTTCCTAACCTAGACCTGGCTTTCCTCATTCATTTGGTTCTTGGCGGCAAACCTATGAGCTGGCCCGGAACCACCTATCATTTTGTGTGAGCTTCTGGCTAATTCCTCTGTTTCATTTCAGTAACCAGGCAAGAAAATTGCTCAGCTTTTTCTGGAAGCAAACTTAAGAGTCTGCCGTGTATTTATTATGTGGCCCAGATCCAGCTACTAAACCTTTCTGCACCTCAGTTTTTCACCAGTGAAATAAGTTAGTCCCATTATCTGCTTCTAGAGTTCTGTATTAGATGAGATAATCTCCCTGCCTGCTTTAGAATAGTGCATGGCACTAAGCAAGCACTTAATAAACTTTACTGCGTTGGTGGTTATTTGCGGGGTGAAATCTCATGTCTTCATCACAGTTTGGATTTGTGCTCTTGTTACTACCGTTAGGCAGATGAGAAGTTGGAATCCCAGAGAAGGGAAGTAACCTGCCGAGGTAACACAATGATTGGGCTCATTGCTTCCCTAGTTGAGAAATGGAGGATGAAGTGGTTTAATTCGGAATTTGGACTCAAATTGCCTGCGGTTTGATTCTCCAGTCAGTTTTTGCCTCAAGGAAGGGGCAGGTAACTACTTCTGACGCTCAGTTTCTTTGTAAAACCGCAGAAGATAGCCAGTTCAGTTAATGTTGAGTAGTTAATGATTCAGTGAATGTGAGGTTTTTAGAATAGTTTGGCACTACCCCACACTTGTTAAGTGCTCAAGTTGTAGTTACAAAAGTTACTGCTGTAAAAGGTGAGAGGATGCGGTGGGCAGAGAGTCTGTGCTAGGGGAATTTGTAGCTGAGAAAATGATCGTTGTAATTATTTACTAGATTGCAGTACAGTGAGTATATGCATGTACAATAGGTATTGGGGATTCAGCATTAGTGTCTTTTCTTTTCTTTTTTTGGTCTTTTTGAGACAGGGTCTCACTATGCAGTTCAGGCTGGCCTTGAGCCTCACTTTGTAGCATGGGCTGCTCTTGAACTTGAAACGATCCTTCTGCCTCAGCCTCCCAGTGCTGGGATTACAGGTGTCGGCCACCACGCCCGGCCCAGCATTAGTATCTTGACACCTCTTTCTTTTAAATCTGTTAGCAATTCTTAAAGGCGTTAAGTTGACTTCTAGCCAGACTGTGACTACTACCTCTTGCACTTCCTGTCTTGTTGCCCAGGTTCAGACCACCATTTTGTCTATTCCCTTGGATTGTGGCAGTAGTAGTCTAACTTGTATCCTTGTGTTTTTGCTCCTGCATAATCTATTCTCAATGCAATATTGTCTGTTTCAATCCAGTGATCCTGTTAAATTGTTAAGTCAAATCACACCTCTGCCCAGAACTTTCCAGCAACTCTCGTCTCATTGAGTAAAAGCTGAAGTTTCTTCAGTGGCATTCCAGGCTCTCTGGATTTACCTCGGCTTCCTGTCACTTGTCTCTTTTCACCCTTCGCTTACCTCACTCTGGCCATACCGACATTGGTGATTTCAAAAAATGCCCTGAATGCTCCTGATTCAGCATTTGCACTTGCTTTTCTTGAGGTAGTTTTTTTCCTGGTCCACACTTAATATCTGTTTCTTCCTTGGACCATCACACATAGTACTGTATTTAACCAGCAGACATCCCTTCTCAGACATCCCTTTGGTGATTTATTTTTTTTTCTACCTAATACTTTTTGTCTTATGTGATAATCGTGTTTCTTAATTATTTTGTGTGATGTTTTTCTTTACTTGGTAGAATATAAGCTGTATGGAAGTGGGTGTTCCTGCTGTATTTTTAGCACCCCAAATAGCGCTTGGTTCATCATAGCATTCTGTGTGTGTGTATAAAATGTATAAATGTATACGTGTTATGTATAAATATATGTGCCATGACTGAAAAATACAGTGAATTTTAATTTTAAAGACTTTATTACAGTAAAAAAATACATTGCCACTAATCTGCCTTAAAATACTTCCCTTTGCTTGGAATGGACTTATGCCATTGTTCTTGTCACTGGTGAAGCAGTTCTGAAAGTCCTTCATCAGTGTCTTTTGTTGTGCTGTTGTGGCTGCCGTAGTGTCTTGAATCAGTTCAAAATGTTTTCCTTTCATGGTCAATTTGGGGAAGAGCCAGAAGTTGTACAGTGCCAGAGGTAGATGAGGACGAACCTTAACATTTTTTACAGGCCTGCCTTTCTGTGAGATGGCACTCAGCAGGAGCATTCACCATATTTTTGATCATCCGTCATAAAGACAGCCGTAAAAGAGGACTTCCAGAAGTGCTTCAGAAAGTGTCAAGAACGATGAAATAGGTGTTCAAAGTGAAGGGGAGTATTTTACAGGGGATTAATGACAATATATCTTTATAATGAATTTAAAAATTTTAAACATTCACTATATATTTTAATCATAACACACATATACACTTTTTTTTTTTTTGGTGGTACTAGGAATTGAACCCCGGGGGCTTCTCACTGAGCTACATCTCCAGACCTTTTTTTTTTTGAGTCAGGCTCTCCCTGAGTTGCCCAGGCTGGGCTTCAACTTGCAATTTTCCTGCTGCCTAAACCACCCAGAGTGCTGAGATTACTGGCTGCAATCAGTATATTTTCTATGAGTATTTCACACTGTAGATCTGTTTGTTTGTTTTTGTGATATTGGAGATCAAATCTAAGGCCTGAGGCATGGTAGGCAGGTGCTGTACCACTGAACCCCAGCCCACTGTTTGTGTTTTTTGAAAGGGCTTTCATATTCTGTAAGCTTACGCACTCCAAGTCTTAAATGGGATGCGCGTTCATGGGAGGGTGGTTCTCTGAGTTGTGTTAGTAGACATCCTTTCTAGAATATCCTCCAAAACAACAGTGGAGTTAGACTTGGGTTTGTGTCCAAGATTGGCTATATATAAGCTACTCTGGTCCTCAGTTTTCTTACTTGTAGATGTAATAATGGTTTTCCTCAGGGATTCTGGTTGAAATTAAATTTGTTACTAAAAACAAGGATTTAGGACCATAAAATATGATTGCTTGTTTATACTTTTTATATGGGTGGCAGACAGTTAACTTTATCATTAAGCAGTACATTCAGAAGTGGTTTTTTGTTGTTGTTTTTGTTTGTTTGCTTGTTTTGAGACAAGGTCTTGCTATGTAATTCAGGTTGGCCTTGAACTCATTGTGTAGCTGAGACTGGCCTCAAACTTGTGGCAAACCTCCTGCCTCAGCCTTCTGAATGCTGGGATTACAGATGTGTGCCACCATGTCCAGTGATTCTAAAATCTTTCTATATTAACTCTGCGGATGATACTGTTTTATCCACTTACCATGTGAAGAAGCAGAGGAACTGCCATGGTCACCTTGTTGATAAACGCAGGGCTACAGTTTCAGCTTGGCTGAGGGGCTGGGTTCTTCTCTACTTTGTTGGGGACCTAATTCAACGGAGGGTTTCTTAAAGGAGAGATGCTTAGCTACACTGAAGTTTCAAAGTAAAAATAAGCAAAATTAAAATAGGAGAAAGTATGAAAAAGAGTAGGGGTAGAGAAGAACTTGGCTCCTTGAAAGAACAGACGCTAGAGAGCGTCAGATGTTTGGAGTGAAGGAGATCTGCTTGAGAGGTGGACAGGGTCAGGTAGGGACTTAGAATTGGTTCTGTCCTGTCCAGACCCAAGAAGTGTAGGATTTATGAATGCTCTTAAATGGGAATGGTGTGATGAGTCCTGTGCTGTAGCTGCCCGGAGCTTCTAGAACTGTCCAGACAGTTGAAGACCAGGCTCACCACCCCCGTCTCCTCTTCAGGTTGCCCCTCGAGTTCATTACCTTCTCCCACATGATCTGGTGTGCAGACATTGGTGCACGTATTCTTGGAACTCCATGTAAAATTGGGAGTCCTGTGAAGTATATTTACTCGTCATTTTCCCCCAAGGTTCAAGCACTGTCTTCCTGTTGGCCCTGACAATCATAGTCAGCACCCAGGCTCTGACGCCCACTCACTACCTCACCAAACATGACGTGGAGAGATTGAAAGCCTCCCTGGACCGCCCTTTCACAAGTTTGGAATCTGCCTTCTACTCCATTGTGGGACTCAGCAGCCTCGGGGTCCAGGTCCCGGATGTAAAGGTAAGGCTGCTCTTGTCTGGGTGCCTAAGCCGACTCAGGAGAACTTGAATCCCCTTGCTGTGTTCACGCTCATGTACTTTTGGGGGTAAGCTGGTTAATCCAATGTAAGAATGATTTATTTGAATTTGGCAGGGTTTTTGGTACCTGATGTGTATTTAGGTTCATGCCAGGTGTTTTTAGTGAAAGAGAAAAGCAAGTCATTGATCCTCTAGAAATTTGCACCATGACACTATTTAAAACCATATCTATTTGTAAAGTGCCTAGGCATGTGGCTAATATTTGTACTAAGGAAATTCAAGGTGCGGGCACTCACATGTATTAAACAGTGACAGTTACTATATCATGGAATTCTGATTTTTTTTTGACTTTTGATGAGATGTATTGTAATTAAAACTTTTTCTTAATTCAAAGAAATGTTAAATGAATTGCATTGTATTCATTACAGTAGCACGGACAGATTACTATAAATTTAGGGGTTGTCTTAGTCACTTTTCTCTTGTTGCTGAGACAGAATACCTGACACCAAAGTTAAAGGGGGAAAAGGTTTGTTTGGCTGACAGTTCACACAGGAGTTTGTTTGGCTGACAGTTCACATTTCGGCCCATAATGGGCTGGCTCCAAGGCAGGGCAGCACATGACAGAGGGGCAACCATTCATGGTGGCCATAGGTAGCAAAATAAACAAGGAACCTTAACAGCGCCCTTCTGCCCCTTTTATTTTCTCCATACTACTTAGGGTAAGTAGCACTCACATCCTTAATCCTAGGGTCCTGGAGTCTAGCACTACATCATGAATTAAGTCCGTCATCACACACTATAGATCCAGCCACCTCTGAAAAAGCCCCACCTGTGACTGCATGAGGCTTTGGGGGGACATCTAGACACAAGCCATACAGGTGTATAAAACACCATACCCACCATTTATTAGTTCTAGTTCTGCATGTCAGAAGTCTAGTTAGGCTTGCTTGGGGTCTCAGCTTAATGTCTCCTAAGGTCAAGATGAAGGTACTAGCCAGGCTGAGCTTTTATTGGAGAAGAATCTGCTTCGCTATGAATCTGCTTCATGTTGGCAGAAACCACTTCCCTGTGGTTGTAGGGCTGAGGTCCCCATTTCCTTGCTGGCTATTAGCCAAGGGCAGTGCTGGCGAACCTATGGCACACATGCGTGCTGTGAGCTGTTTGTTATTATTGAAAGCTCTTAAGAGGTTTGCCATTGCTGCTTTTCAGGGGTCCCTGAATTTCCTCTGATGTGGTCCCCTCTTCCTTTAAACCAACAATGGCATGTTGAGCTTCAGGTCTGTCTGACCTCCTTTTCTACGTTCATCTAGAGAAAATTTTCTGCTGTTAGAAAGGCTCACCTACAAACATTCTGAATTTGAAGGTCAGCTAACTTGGGGCTTTAATTATACTTGGAAAATCTCTTCATAGCTATTCATAGGTTTGTGTTTAAGTGAATAATCAGTAGATGAAAATTTTGGGGGTGGATAGGCATCTTTAGATTTCTGTCTGTGATAACTTGTATTGGCATAGAAACAATTCCAGATCTTGGTGGCTTGTGGCAAAAATTTATTTCTGGCTTATACCATATGGCCATTGTGAGTCAGTGATGCTTTGCTTTGTATTTCTTCAGCCTGGGGTTTAAGTGGTGGGGCAGTCTCTGTCTGGAGCCTGTGCAGAGGACAAATGAGTGCATGGCACTTAAAACTTGTGGTCAGAAGAGGTACATGTCATTTTTTTTTTTTTTTTTGGTACTGGGAATTGAACTCAGGACTTTGCACTTGCTAGGCCTGCAGTTGTGCTGCTGAACTATATCCCTGGCCAACATGTCATTTCTTTTTATGTTTTTCATATCATTGCTTAATGCAAGACATGGTCATGCCTGGTTCAACAGGTCAGGGAAGTAGAGAGGGACAGTATGTTTTTGTGAGTGGTAACTCATCCAACTGGCCCCTGAGTTACTTGTCACAGTGCCGCCCTGAGGTCTTCCCTGGCTCCAATCTTAGAGCTAGCTTCCTATAAGACTTCTCTGAGGAAGCCACGAGTGGTGGTGCACTCCTATATTTCCAGTACTCGGGAGGCTGAGGCAGGAGGATTGCTGCAGTTTAAGGCGAGCCTGAACTGTACAGTGAGTCTGTGTCTCAAACCCTTGCCCCTTCAAAAGAAAAAGATTTGTCTGAGGAGAGTGGTGGGCACCTTGACCTATTGGATTGACAATTTAGGCTACAGTAGTCTGAACTCCTCATTCACTGAGCATTTGTTACTGAACGACCCTGGTCCCTTTCTCTCAGTTACTGAACACCTGTGCTGAGCCCTGGGCATATAGTGGGGAATCTGTCATGATCATTGTCCTCAGAAAGCTCACAGTGTGGTGGAAGTTAAAAGAAGATGCTGTAGTCCGGGTTAAGTGTCCTGAAAGGCCTGTGCTCTAAATGCTTGGTCCTTAGCTTGTGGCGCTACTGGGAGGTGGTAGAAAATGTAAGAGGTGGGGCCTAGTGGGTGGTCTTTAGACTTTGAGGGGTATGATCTTGAAGACTGTTGGACCCTGGTCCCTTTCTCTCAGTAAAAAAGAACCAAGAGGTAAATGGTTTTACTGTACCACGCCGCAGTCTTGCAGTGATTTGGCACCACAGATTTAAAGCAGTGGGGCTAGCAGCAATAGCGCTGTGCGGGTAACCTTGTGGCAACACAGCATCCATTGCCGTCTTTTTTATGTGGAGGCAAACTCTTCTTGCAGTCTCAACTTCTGTCACCCCAGGGTGTTCCCTGATACTGGGGAGATGTTTGTGATGTAGGCTCAAGGCGGCAGGTGACCTACACCTGGAGTCACAGTTGTTGGTTTCACTTTGATGGTATACCTCATAGTCATCTATGCAGGGCACCTTCCCTGGGAATTTTGCAGGACTGCCATAAGTCTGCCTACAGTCTTGTCTCAGTGTTCATGAATGTGAGCACATGCTACGTATTTGTGGGGGACCAGTGAATAGCAAGCTCAACACGAGGCCTTAGGTCTTCTGGTGCTCCCCCTAACCGAGCACTTTGGCCCAGCCCGTAATTAAAATTAAACACCTGCATGGTGTCATCTTCAGGGGCCTTGTAGTCTTGGAAGTTTACGGTGCAAGTATGGACTGTTTGCCGCTGGGGAGCCTCCCCCTTTGGAAGCTGCTGATTGGAGTGTAGTTGCCTTTAAAGTGCTGACAGCGCGTTGTTTGGCTGTTTTCAGTCTGCTTGGGCTTCTGCTTCATTATGGCCTGAATTCCTCACTCCTTTCTGTGCCCTTCAGCGTCGCTGTCGCTTTCTCCTCCTCCTGGCTCTGGGCTCAGTCCCATGACTAGATCTGCCTCCTGGCTCCCTGTGACTGCCAGTTCCACTAGTCCCAGCATCCTCGGTTGAGCTCCTCCCAAGCACCACTGGCCACCTGCCTTCACTTTTGCCATCAGATAGTGACTGTCCCATGTCCAGCGCTTGTATGATTTCTGTCCATTCCTTGTACTCACAATCTCTGGCAGTTCCCTGGAGCCTGTCGTAAGCCAGTCTGTCAGCATGTAGTTGGGCTCCTTTTCTAGTGGTGACCACAACCTGGCCATGGCCTGCCTCTGGGTCTGTCTTGGACCTGGATTTAGATTCCACTATGCTCTGGTGTGGGCTTCACACTTGGGCCTGAAGCTGCTGGAGTGGGCTCTGCTCCTGTCCCTGTCCCACCACCCCTCTCCTTTCTCTTCATGGCTTTGGTGGGCTGCAGCTTGCTGCTTCGTTTTCTCTGTCACCATCAGATGGGCCTTCCTGATAGACACAGCTCAGTAGAGTATTTTCAGCCCCGAGCTGTGTTTGTGAGCTCTATTGTCTCCTCAGCTTACATTCTTTTTGTACTCAGATTTACAAGCAGTATATCTCTTCTTTTAACTCCTTGCTGAGCCATCTCTGCTTAATGGGATTTTTGCCCTGGCTTGGGCCTGGGCTGCAGCGACTCTTGCTGTACTATTGGCCACCAGTGCAGATTGGAGAGATTCACTGAAGATGTGGGCAGCCCAAGGAGACACAGAGCCATAGACTGAGCAGACATCGTTAGCTGCTCTGCTCAGATCACCTTATCTGCCCAGCTGCTTAACCATATAGCTGCACAGACTTGAAGCATTCTCCCCCAGCCAGCCCTTACAGCAGTCCAGGTGTATAGTAAAAATACAGTAGTGGCCATGTGGCATATCACTTTGGTTGTATAAGTTACAGCATTTACATGGAGATTACGAGGTGTGCCTGTGCTGGAATTCTGCTGACTTAGGACTTCTGTCCTCTGGAAATCTCGTACATACGCGTGTGGGCGTGTGACCTGAACTACAGTGTAACTACCTTTGGCTTCATTTTTCCCTAGATCCTCCTGCTTCAGCCTCCTTGAGTAGCTAGAACTACAGGGACACACCACAACTACTGACAACTGGGGTATTTTAAAGCAAATACCAGATGTATCATTTTATTTATATCTCTTAATAACTTTTAACAGTAATGTCAATTTTTTTGTTTGTTTTCTTATTTCTTGTCTTTCTTTTTTCATGGTACTGGGCATCAAAACCAGGACCTTTCCACTGAGCTACATCCCAACGCCTTTTTTATTTCTTTTATTTGAGACAGGGTCTCACTAACTTGAGCAAGCTGGGCTTGAGTTTGCAGTCTTGCCTCAGCCTTCCATAGTTCTGGAATTACAGGTATACACTACCAAGGCTGGGTGATCCCTTTATTTAATCTATCAAAATTAGCAGTCCAAGTCTGTATTCAGTTATCTCAAATTATCTTTAAAAAAAAAAAAAGATCCAACCATGACATACTAGTGCAGTGATGGTGAACTTTTTAGAGCTTTCAGTGATAACCAATAGTCCACTGACTGCAGTAACTATTATTCACTGATTGACATTTTTTTTTTCTCAGACTATTGTCCTCTGCCTAGCATGTACCTGGCACACAGGGTGGTCAAATGATAATGTGTTGAATGGATGAATCATAAACTTGAGCTTAATAGAAATGAGAGCTCTCTGTGCATCAGAAAACAAATGGGTTAGTCACATATTTCGTTCTTATAATTACTTATAAAAAGTAGTGGAAGAAAAGGAGTTACATAGATGTTTTAGAGCTGTTAGAGGTCCTCGTTAGATGTGCACACTAATTAAATCTGCTGGGAGCAAGTTTCTCTTACAGTCATTTCCTGGCATTTGTAAGCCAGGCGCTGAGCTAGTTACTGGGGATGGCGGCAAATGGAGACAGTCCTTCACGTGGCCATTACTGGTGGAGCATCTGCTGTGTGCCAGGCACCATACTGGGTGCAGAGAAGGCCCCAGAGCTCCTTACCTAGTGAGAGACAATTGCCCCAACAGTACTAAGAGGCCTGTACAAACGTGGTGAAAAGTTCTATGGGAGTCCAGCAGAGGGAGCCAGCGCTCTCTCCGTCTGCCACAACCTTGCACAGGGGCGTTGCCCTGTGTGCTGAGCATTTGCTGCATATTTCTTCTACTCAGTCAATATGTAGTGAGTTTCTGCTAGGAACTGGGCTTGCTGCTAGGCCCTGGGGGTTTAGTGTTGAACAAAAAAAGAGTCCCTGTACTCTTAGAATATATTATCTAAAAGTAGAGCTAGGCATCAGTCATGTAATCAAATACATGCAGGACTATTTGTAACAACAGTATTTTATGAAGGTGAGGTATATGCTATCTCTTAAGTAGGAGACTTCATGGGTGTAAAAGAGGGGACAGTGATCTGGTCAGGGGAGGCTTTCCCAAGGACGTGGCTGAGTTTAAATCCCACTCTGCTTCATCCTAGGCTACAGCTCCTTGAGGGCAGGAACTTGACCATTTTATTTGCTGTGGATCCCCAGTGCTTAGCACAGTATGTGGCATGTGGTAGGCTCTGAGTAGGTGTTTATTAAATGAAGGAAGGTATGATTTATCTGAATTCTAATGGAAAGTAGGAGTTAACTGGGAGACAGTGGAGGGAAGGGATGGCAAGCAGAGGAAGCATGCTGAGCAAAGGACCTGTATGGGGAAGAGAGAGCAGGTTACGTCTGAGGGACTGGATGGGGCTGTGTGTTAGGAGTGGGGGGCAGATGGGGGGCCTTGGCTCCTGCACCGAGGGTTTTGCGCTTTTCTCAAACAGCAGTTGATTTTAAGCATCATGTGATTTTGGAAAGATTTCTGTCCTGCTTTGTGGAAGATCAGCAGGGCCATTGGGGTGAGAATGGAAGCAAGGAATGACAACTAGATTTTCAGCTTTTGCTACATGAATAGATGAGCAGGCTGTTCCGTAAGGTAGGCACACGAGAGGAGAATTAGGTGTGTGCAGAAAAGAACATGGATTTTTTTTTTAGTGTGTCGAGCTGGCTGTGCCATGGAGTCGTGTCAGTGGCTGATGAGTGCAGTCTGGGCTGGAGGTACAGATGTGAGGATTGTCTGCATAGAGGTTCGGTTTTGGGTTTTTTGTTTTTTTTTTTTTCCTCCGGTACTGGGAATCAAACTCACAACCAACCTTGCGCTTGCCAGGCAGGTGCTGGGCCGCTGAGCTAAATCCCCAGCCCCTGCATAGAGGTTCTGGATGAAGCCATGGGCATGAGTGTGATGCCTGGGAAAGAGAAGTGGGCTGAGAAGTGGGCCTGGTCATGGAGGATGCTGTAGTGTGGGATGAGCAGACAGCAGAGCACGAAATTACAAAAGAGCGAAGAAGTAGGAAGAGACAACTTCCTGGGGAGTGTGGTGGTTTCTGGGAAGCCCGAAGGAACTAGTGTTTCAGAATGAGGAAGTGATCCATCTGTCCAGTGTTGAAGGAATGAACACTGGAAATATCCTTTATTTGGAGATGCCCTGAGGTACAATAGGGATAGAAACCAGATTGGAATGAGTAGAGGGGAGGCAACAATATCTTAAGCACAGGCAACTCTCCAGAAAAGTGTCAGTAGCTGGCAGGGGAGCAGGATGAAGGAAAATTTTATTGTAAGACAGATAATGTAAGTAATCTTGAATTTTCTGACTATACTGAGTTTCACGTTGAGAGGGAGAAGCTGAACTGATAAGACAGCGGGCTTTCAGGGGAGAGTGCCGTGTGCAAAGCCTGGAGGCCTGCTGTGCTGGTCTTGCTGGGCCCTGAGTCCGGTTTCTGTGCAGCTGCGAGGCAGCCTGGGCACGTGTGGCAGGGGACAGGCTTGCTCACCGAGGACCTGTGCAGGGCCTGGCCAGGGGTGATGAGGGGAGACAGGTAGCTGGAGGCTGCTCATGGAGTAAACAAAGGAGAGGGTAGGCAGGCGGGAACCATGTGCAGTCTTTCCTGCTGGACCTGGTCCCCCATCAAGGTTCAGGGAGTTGTAGGGCAGAAGTGCGGAGGGAAACGTGGAGGTTCCTTACTAGGGAGGCTGTTGGGATAACTGAGTATTACGGGGCACAGAGAGATGGACGTGAGCAGGGGGGTGGATGGTTAGGGAGCCATTCTCAGCCTTCCTGCAACACAGGAGGGCAGCTAGGGGCAGAGCTGCTTATCCCCTGAGAAGGCTGCCCGCAGCCTCACTCCCAGCGGCTCACTGAGTGTGTTTTGTGAGCTCTTCCCCCTCCTGCTGCTGTTCAAATCGTGCTCTCAGTATTTTGGGTTTTGAAGCAAGTAAACACTGGTACCTTTTACTTTGATTTGTCTTTACAAAGCGTTAGATGATGCTAGTTTTACTCTGGAACAGACCATTGTGAGTGGTCTTTTGAGAGAGGTTGTAGAGCTCAGACTTTGGAGCTAGGCTGCCTGGACTTGAATCTGAGCTCTCCTACTTGAAAGCTGAGTAAGTAACTTTCGATAAGTTACTTTGCCTCTCTGGTGCCTCATTTTTCTTGTCTGTCAACTTAAAATAATAAGCGTTAAGAAAAAATAATAATAAGCTTGCCTTCATAAGACTGCTTGGGGATTGAATGAGAATTGCACGTAAAGCACTTAGATTATTGTGTGTCTTTTTTGTTGCTGTTGCTGCTGCGATATTTGGGAATGAACTCAGGAGTACTCTACCACCAAGTTACATCACCAGCCCTTTTTAGTTTTTAGATTAAGTTAGGGTCTCACCAAGTGGCCAGGCAGGCCTCAGACTTGCTCTCCTGTTTCAGCCTCCTGAGTTGCTGGGATTACAGGCATGTAGCACTGTGCCTGGTTTTGTGACACTTTTTTTATATGTGGTACTGGTTGAACCCAGGACCTTTGTTTGTACTGAACTAAATCCCCAGCTGCCCTTTCCCTTTTTTTTGAGAAGGGTTTTGCTAAGTTGCTGAATTGCCCAATTCGGGCAAAATTTGTAATCTGGGCTCAAATTTGTAATCTTCCTCCCTCAATCTCACAGAATGCTGAGATTACCAGTGTGTACCACTACATCCAGCATGTGTGACACATTTTAAGGGCTCTGAAAGAAGTAGCAGTGAAGCAGTGGTGGTGAACCTATGGCGTGCAAGCTGCATATGGTTGTTTGATGTTACTGATAGCTCTAAAAGGTTTACCTCACTGGTTTGGGGTCTGGGTGCTGCAGTTCCATTGTTAAAGCACCAGAGGGCAGCAAAGCTCTAGTCTTTACCCACATGCCAAAAAGGGCTCTTTGGCTAGCTTAATTTATTTCCCTCTTCAGATCTCTAGTTTATGCAAGGTGAAGTATTTTGTTTTCTTTTGCCCTCAGGATTCTTTCAAACTTCTGATTGAAGTTTGTTTTGAGACTCTTATATTTTATTCATAAAATATTTTTAAAAAGTTTTGGTTCGAGTAACAAATGCACACAGTGGAACATTGCATAATATAGAATAGCTGTTAGAAAAGCAACAAGCCATTGCTTGGCCCACCCTCCCCTGCTCCCTGTCCTCTAAGAGCACCACTTTCAGCTGGTTGTATTGATATATATGTATATATATAATTTTTTTTTGTCTTTTTGGGACTGAGTTTTACTATGTAGTTCAGGCTGGACTTGAACTCACTTTATAGCCCAGGCTGGCCCCAAACTCGCAGTGATCCTCCTGCCTCAGCCTCCTAAGTGTTGGGACTACAGGCATGTGCCACCACACCCAGCTATTGCCACATAATTTTGAATAGCTGAGTTTTAGATTATTTCAACAAAAGTGTTTAGCAATCTTTTAAATAGAGTCTCTTGGAACTTGATGGGGTAGATGTTGTGGGATTTTGTTACACACTCCTACACCAGGCTCTGTGATGGGTGTTCTGTGCTCAGGTGACTAGTGCAGAGGAAGTGGTGAGGACAGCGTGGTGAGCGCTGGGGGAGTGCTGTGGCACACAGCTATAATCCCAGCACTCAGGCGACTGAGGCAGGAGGATCGCTGTGAGTTCAAAGCCAGCCTGAAACACATAGCAAGACCCTGTCTCAAAAAACAAAAAGAGAAAAAAGAGTGCTGGAGAGGAAGGGTGCCTGTCCTGTCCTGTCCTGAGGTGGCCGCCAGCAAAGCCTTTGAGGAAGAGGCATGTGTAGCATGCAAGTAGAGACTGAAGTAGAGCTTGGTTTGGCTGATGGGAAGGACAAGGGAAAGGTTGTGTCAGCAGAGAGAATGGCAGGACCAGAGCACCACATGACACAATGTGGCCCAGCTGGAGGGTATACTCTGGAGTAGGAGGTGATGTGATGGAGCTGGCGCAGAGGGAGGGTCCATCGTGACGGCACTTCATGCTGCCAGGAACCCTGTGTCTTATCGAAGAAAAGTGGGGAACCACCAAAAGGTCTTCATGGTCGAGCAACATGGGTACACGTGTATTTTGCAAACATCAGTCTTGAAGTAGTGTGTAGAATCTATTGCGTGGCCCTTGGATTAGTTAGGAAATGGCAAGGAGCTGCCCTGAGGTAATGACAGAAGCTGGAGGGAGGGTTGGATTGGGGTTGAAAATTGAAGGTGGTTGACTTGGTAGGCTTGGAGGGAAAGGAAAAGTCAAGAGTGATTCCCCGCTTTCTCTTTGGGTAGCTGGATGCAATGCTTGTACTTGAGCCCAGGGCCACCCTGAAGTACATAATGAGTAGTCTTTAAAAAAAAAAAGGCTTTATGGTTATTTTAGATTTACGGAGTCTGATTTGCCTATGGAGACATCTCATTGGAAACACCAGTACAATTGCAGTCAGAGGACACTTACCACTTACTGTCTTGGTTATCTCCCACAGGTTACTTAGCAGCTCCACGCCCCTTTTCTGTTAAAAGGGTGTGATGATAACATCTACCAAAGACCTGTGTGCTCTTTAAAAGGAAGAGCATAACGAACGCCCAGCACAGGTCATAGCTAAAGCCGGGGTCAGTAAAGCGGTTTGTTCCTTTCTTTGGGAATTAGGAGTAGTGTGTCCTCAGGCTTGTTGCTCCTTGTTTGAAGTCAGCAATTTGTAACTCAGTGTCCTTTGGAAAATAAATACCTAAACCGAGCAATCTGTGCAGCCATACTTCAAGCCATCATCGGTGGCTTACAATTTTATGTATCACCTTTGCTTTTTCCCACTCACTGTGTCACTGCTTAACACTGACATTCCCCTTGTTTTAGAAAGCATGCACCTTCATCAAATCTAACCTTGACCCCAGCAATGTGGATTCCCTCTTCTATGCTGCTCAGTCCAGCCAGGTTCTCTCAGGGTGTGAGGTGAGTCCAGATTTCTACATTGACATTTACTTTCAACCGTAAAGTGCATTGTTAAAGGGGGAAGGTCGTGTTACATTGTTATTGTTTTATTTGTGTTGGGGGTTTGGGGAGGCAAACCCAGGGCCTCTTCCATGCTAGGCAAGTGCTTTACCACTGAGCCATACCTCTGTCCCTATTATTTTTTATTTAAAAATGAGACTGCATTGGTGTGAATGGGAATTCCAGTCCTGTAGTTCTTTTTCTCCGTAAGAAAGTATAGTATTTTTTCCCTTCAGTTTTCACTTTTCATGGGTTTAAAGTAAGTTTGTCCTGCAGTTGTTGCCTGAGGAGGCCTTGAGTTTTTCTTTCTGTGTCCCATTTAACACTTACATATGTTCTAAGTGTACCCCTACCTGAGAGTTCAGGTTCATTTTATTGGACACAAGAGAACCATACAGGTAGATAAGTAACTTGTCAGCCTCTTTTAAAAGAGGTCGTGGTGTGGTTTGGTTTTTTTTTTTTTTTGGTACTGGGAATCACATTCAGGACCTTGCACACGAGATGGTAGTAACTGGGGAAGCATTCCATCAAAAGGGATTATGAAGAAAATATGTGACCTGAAATCAAAGGACTGCAGGGACCAAGTGCAGGGTGAACATCTACAGAACCTCAACCCTGAGAAAAGAACAAGCCTGAAGCCACTGATTACTGACCCTGTGAGTGTGAGCAGGGGTGAGAATGACAGATGAGGCTAACTGAATTCTGCCCTTAACACAGCTTCAAATTGAGAGACAATCTGGTTGTCAGCAAAAAAAGGGGGCGACACAGATAATCTCACTGTTCTGAAAGGGGGAACTGGCATCACCAACCTCTGGCTAAATAATCAACACCCTCCAGGGACTCCATGCCCTCTCCTGGGGTTGCAATTAAATACAGGTAGGGAAGAAAAGAACAAAAAAAGAAAATATTGTTTTAAGTAAGGAGTTTAGTGTTAAAGAAAAAAATTACTTAGCATATCATTACTTTTGTTTGTTTGTTTTTGTTTTTTTGAGATAGGGCCTCATTACGTAGTTCAGGGTAGACTTGAACTCACTATATAGCCAAGACTGGCCTTGAACTCAAGGTGATCTTTCTGCCTCAGCTTGAAAATGCTGCGATTGCAAGCGTGTGCCACCACACCTGGAAGTATATCGTTATTTTTAAATTTAGCAAACATCCTAAAGTGAGTTACAAGATTCACCCTTCAGCCCCTGAACCAGTGATTGACTCCCAAGGCCTTTGCACTGAGCTATATCCCCAGCCCATTTAAAAACTTTTTTTGACAAGATCTTACTAAATTGCTAACCCGCTTGGGTTCAAACCTGTAATCCTCCTGAATCAATAAAGAAGCTTAGGATCTAACACAGAAATAACTACAGAATTGGGTGTGGTAGTGCACTTGCCAGGCAGGCGCTTGTGCTGCTGAGCTGTATCCCCAACTCGTGGTGAGGTTTTTGAATATTTAATTCTCAGGTCTGGGGATTAAGGGAGTAGTGAGCATTGCGGAGTGACAAGTCAGCTGCCTCAAATTGCCTGAATTTGCTAAAACTGTTGCCTGCTACCCTTTTCCTAGATCTCTATTTCAAATGAGACCAAAGATGTGCTTCTGGCAGCTGTCAGTGAAGACTCATCTGTTACCCAGATCTACCATGCAGTTGCAGCCCTCAGTGGCTTTGGCCTTCCTGTGGCATCCCAGGAAGCACTTGGTGCCCTTACTGTTCGTCTTGGCAAGGAGGAAACCGTGCTGGCGTGAGTTGTCAATGATTCTTGGGCTTTCCTTGGGTTGGATCCTGTCCTGAGAAGGTTCTTTCACTGGTACAGCAAATGCTTCCAAGGCATCTACTATGTGCCAGGTACTCTGCTGCGCACGGCAGACAGCACTGAGCTAAGGCAGCGAGCTGTGTTCCCTCCTTGCTTGCTGTGTAATTTTGGGCAAGTTACTGACTTCTTGGAGCTGCACTTGCAAAATGGAACCAATAATTCTTACTCCATAGAGCAGATGTCAGGGTGAAGTGAAATAATAGCTGTGAAGAGCCTAGTACAGTGCCAGTTCCTGAGGGAATGCAGGAAACAGTTCCATCTCTTGAACTTTTCTTTTTTAGGTGCCTTTCTTAGGGAGCCTGATACTTCCTTGCATTCTTTTTCACTCCCTTCCTTCCCTTCTTCCTCTTCTTCTTCCTCCTCTTTCCTCTTCTCTCTCTTTTTTCTTGAGACAGGGTCTTGCTATGGAGTTCAGGCTGGCCTCAAACTCTTGGTGATCCTCCTGCCTCAGCTTCCTGAAAACCTGGATTATAGGTGTGCACTACCACACCCAATTCTGTAGTTATTTCTGTGTTAGATCCTAAGCTTCTTTATTTGCAGTGCTCATAGAACCTGGCAAATTGAATGTGCCCAATAAAGAGTTAATAAAGGCAGAAACTGTACTTTTCTCTTTCTGCTGTCTTATAAAAGCTTACAGATAGAAGGCCCTCACGCTTCAGATCAAATAGAAACTTGCTCAAACACCCCTGAGCCTCGGTGTTTTCACAGGTAAAACCCGGAGAATGGTATCTGTCTCATGGGGTTATTGTGAAGATCAAACTGGTAGGGTGTTTTTTATTTTACTACTACTAATTAGTCCTACTTAGGGAAGTCTGATATAAACTGGACATTTTGAAATGAGCCTTTTGTTCTTCAGCGGGGAGTTGTTCTAGGAAGTACATGTTCACAAACCTGTCTTGAAAAGGGGAGATATTTGTAAGTTTGAATGAACCATTTGAAAAGATGTCATTGCAGTTGCTCATAAACCAATTTTTCTGAATCATCTGTATATTAGCAAGACAAGATCTGCTTTCTTAGGGTTTGAAAATAGTACTCCAGAGAGAAAGAAATTACTGGCTGGGGAATACATAATTAAAGCCTGTGACTAAACTTTTCTAAAGCTAAGTGGATTAATTTAATTCTAAAACTCATGAGGTTCTTACCAGCATGGCACTTGGTTGTTACGAAGACGAGAAAAACGATATTTTAATTGAAAAGTTCTTTCTAGGCCGTCTTAACAGCCATTTCTGAAGCCAGCATTTATCATGGGCAGATGTGGGAGTTTTATCTTGTTTGAAAACTCACATTTCATTTTCTCAAGTGCATTGTAACAAGGAGCATCCCCCAGGAGCCGTTGATTGCTCATGGGGCTTCCTTCTTCATAAATTGTGACTTCTCTGTTTTCCAGCCTGTCATCTTAGTGGGATTAGTTTTCCATGGAAGGAATTTAAATTGTTATGATCTTAACATAAGTAGACAGGGTCTTGCTCTGCATTCACTGACACACTGACTCGATAAGCAGTGGTTTCCACAAGGACCCAGCCATCTCTCAGGAACTAGGAAACCATTCTGACTCTATGACCAGCAGAGGACTTTGACTATCCGCAGTTCACCCTAAGATGCACCATTTATATTCTCCTAGCTGCATTAGGAGAGTAGAATCTAATAAAAAAAAAACCATATCTATCCATACCTATCATGTTCCGTCTTAAGTTTATCTTACAGAATGTGTTCATAAATAGACAAAAATGTATGAAAAAGCCATATGAATGAAGTATTGATACATTCTACATGTGTGAATCTTAAACACATCATGCTAAGTCAAAGAAGCAGACATAAAAGGTCATATATTGTACCATTTGTATGAAATACCCAGAATAAACGAATTCTTAGTGATAGAACATAGATGGGAGGTTGCCAGGGGTGATGGTAGGTTGAATGAGGAGAAATTGCTTAATGGGTACAGGGTTTTACTTTGGGCCAATGCAGATGTTTTGAATATAAGTAGGTAGTAGTTGTAGAAAATTGTGAATGTTGTCAATGCTACTGCATTAGTTTTTTTTTTTTTCCTTTTTTTTTTCTTTTCTTTTGTCTTTTTTGAGACAGGGTCTCACTATGTAGTTCAGGCTGGCCTTGAGCTCACTTTGTAGCCCATGCTGGTCTCGAACTTGCAGGGATCCTCCTGTCTCAGCCTCCTCTTGGTCTCAGTCTTCTATTGTTTACCTTTTAGAACGGTCCAGGCTCTGCAGACAGCATCCCATCTGTCCCAGCAGGCTGATCTGAGGAACATTGTGGAGGAGATTGAGGTATGAATCTGTTTTACCAAGTGGGTCTCTTACCTTCTGTCTTTGATTTGATGCCTTGTAAGAGAGTCTTGTACATAGACATGCCTGATTTGTTACAGCTGGAGACATTTCATAACCAAGGCATACTTCTGTTCTTTGTGTTAGAGCAATGTATCCCAGGAAATATTTTTGAGGCTAATATATTTGCACCATAAATTAGGTGACAGATTCTTTTTCCAGGCTTTTGTGGAGACAGTCAAAGAGTAAGTACAGAGGTTTTAGCGCCCGGTAAACCTGAAAACTCACACATTTTTTTCTGCTACTACTGCTTTGTAATTTTAGGCAATATGGTAGTTGCAAGAACAACTGAGGTTCTAAAGAGCCTAAGTAGTTACTAGGTGTTCAATAAGTGGCCACTAGTTTTTATTATTATGCTGTCTTTGCCTGGGACATCCTGTTCTTCAGGAACATTTGTGGACTGTATAGTCGTTGATAGGCAGGTGTGACGGGTCACTGACGGTTGTTTCACAGGCACCTCAGCTGCCCAGTTATGTTACCCAGACCAGCAGTCTGTTTCTCATCTTGTAGAGCATCAACTAAGAGAGGAAAGTATTGTGCATGTAGGTTGCCTCTGAATGGGTGACCGCAGAACCCGTCTGTATCATGATGCTTCTCGGGTGTACCGCAGCCTGGCCCTCTGGCCTGCTCCCCGGAGCAGTGGGGGCCTCCAGTGTCGTGGCTCCTGGGCTTGGGCAGGTGCACTACCAGAGCTGCTGAAGATACTGTTCTCCAAAGGTGTCTATATGATATGTTTGATCCTCTGTCTAAGCACCTCTTGTGAGAAAGTACTAAGTGCCTGAGGTGGTCTTCAGATTTAGAGTGAGAAATATTTCACAGTTGTCTGTGCTGGGCTGATGTCTCGTCTCTGTGGTCCCTTGCCTTCCCACGTGTTTCTGTTTTATTGTAACAGGACCTTGTTGCCCGCCTGGATGAGCTGGGGGGCGTGTATCTCCAGTTTGAAGAGGGGCTGGAAACCACAGCGTTATTTGTTGCTGCCACCTACAAGCTCATGGACCATGTGGGAACCGAACCGTCCATTAAGGAGGTAGCTGTCTGTCTCAGGCATGAAACCTAAGGAGCTGTCAGCTTTATCTGCTGAGGACATGTGTTTTCAGAGAGGGTGTTAACATGACACCTTGGGACACTGTCACTCAGTGTCTTGAGTTAGGCATTAAGAATGAGAAGTGGAAAGAAATGTCTGCTCTAAGAAACTAATTGTATGACGGTCAGGTAAACAATTATCACAGTGGCTTTAATGGGGTACAGATATGCGTGACGTAGTGGCAGGAAGGCCACGTGTGTAATGTAATGCTTGTTTCACCTCCCTTTTTTTCCTCATACCTCCTTCTGCTTGTCTTGTGAATGCGTTCTACTTGGTGGCCCCTACAAATCCTCCTTCTCTGAGAAGTGCCCTGTATTTCAAAATTGGGCGTTTTCTTCTCTTGCTCCATCATTCTCAGCAGTGGGTAAACCTGGCTAAAACTGGTTGACTGGTAGTTTACTGGGAGGCGTGTGTCTACCAGATGCCTCAAAGAATTTTTTTTTCCCCCAAGAAGACAGTGTTAACCTGAATGGACTTGCCATTGGAGTGTGTGTTCAAGTCTTCTAAAATAGGACCTTCTCTGTATCCCTTGTGTGAGAGGAAGTTACCAACCCCTGATCTGAAGTACTGTACTTAAAATACAAGCTGCTTCTGTTTATATTTTCAGAGGAGAAATTTGCGTTTGAAGCTAAAATGTTCATGTCTTTTATGCACATGTGTTTTGTAGCGGGTTTCTTTAAACAGTAAATAATTGTTTGTCTTGGACAATTTGAATTAATTTCATATTTTCTCCAGAGAATATAATCTGATTTATTCAGGTATTTGTAATCTTAATTGTATCTTTTCCTTCATCCTAAATGTAGATGTCTAGAAATATGACCCTCCCTTTTAATTTCTTTTACGGATGAAACTGTAGGAATACAGGGTCTTATGGGATAGATTATTAAATTACAATAATTTATAATTACAAAATAAGGTAAATGAATTGGCTGCATGTGGTACACACCTGTAATCTCATAGTCTGGAGGCTGAGACAGGAGGATGGCAAGTTCAAGCCCAGCCTGGGGAATTTAGCAAGATCCTTCTTCAAAACAAAAATATGGAAAAAGGACTAGGAAGGGGGAGTGTAGTTCAGTGTGAAGACTCTGTGTTCAGTCCCTAGTACGACTTTTTAAAAAAAAAGGGTAACATTCTGCACACACAACTTAAACTTTTTCTTGCTTTATTTCTAAGCTTCTGCTAAGTATTTGGCTGGAGCAATTTTGCTGTCACTGCTTTTGACGCAACAGTTCTGGTGAACAGTTACCCATTTTAACATGTCAACAACCTACTGATGGAAAAATGTAATTGGTACAATTAAAGAAAATGATTTCATGTCGACTGTGAATAACACTGTCAGGAACAAGGGAGCTCTTTTGTTATATGGTGGATTTTAAAAAACAACTGATGGAAGGGGAAAATGTTTCCTCCTAAGCAAACAACCTCCGGAATTTAAATAATCCCTTTTAGGTTCCACTTGTTTTAAAAATGGCTTTTAGTTTTCTCCTCTAAGCAACCCATTAGCTCTTAGTGGAGAGGTATTTTTCTTTCCACTGTACCTTTTGGCTGTAAAGTTTGGTCTTAAAAACAAACTTAGTCCCAGTTTACTTCTTAGCGGTTGATTAGGAGGGAAGATAGTTTTGCTGGGAGGATTATGGGAATCTGGAAAGAACGAATTTTCTTGTGGCAGGGCTTAAGTAAGAACAAACCTACATTCAAATTTTGCCTGCCTCCCTCCCTCCATCTCTCCATGTCTCCTTTCCTTCTTCTATTCCTTCCTTCCATTATAGCTTGTCAAAATTTAACCTGCTTTAGCTTTAGTTTCTTCTTTTGGAAAACATTGGCAATACCAGTCTTTCAGGGTTTTTGTCAATATTCAAGGCAGTGCCTACAAAAACACCTGTTATGATTGTGTGTTTAGGCATCTAACAGATAATGTTACATGAATTTTATACTTTATAAATTTTGTACTTTTTAAATCTTACATATCTCACTGGCTGTGGTAGTGCATAACTGTAATCCCAGCACTTGGGAGGCTGAGACAAGAGGCTTGCTGTGAGTTTGAGGCCAGCCTGAACTACATAGTGAGACCCTGACACAAATAACAAATTGCATATCTCAGTAGTTCTCTTGGAAATACCGTTTTTTATAGTTAACATTCACTAAGGGATTGACAGATATGTAAATTTCACTTTATATTAGAAGGCAAGAAATACAATTAAGCTCAAGTTCTAAGTTTGAATGCATGTTTGCTTTCCCGTCTACCAGTCTGGATTAAGGGCTGGGTGTGCTTCAGCACAACACTTGACACAGGAATGACTAGAACCTGTGGGGATGGGGACGACTAGAGTCATCCGTGGAGGGAGATCTGAGCCACCTCTCCTTTTCTTCCAGGACCAGGTCATCCAGCTAATGAACACAATCTTCAGCAAGAAGAACTTCAAGTCACTCTCGGAAGCCTTCAGCGTGGCCTCTGCTGCTGCCGCACTCTCCCAGAATCGCTACCACGTGCCAGTTGTGGTTGTGCACGAGGGCTCTGCTTCTGACACTCAGGAACAGGCTATCCTGCGGGTATGTCCTCCCTGTTACTCTGATGCCATTTCCGGCGTGAGCCTCAGAAATCTGCAGGCTGTGCTCCACAGCCAGGGGAAGCTCCCGAGAGGATACTCCACTGAATGGAACGCAAGGCTTGTCCCCTTTGCCTGGAGCTGGGGCACATGACCACTGGGGAGCAAGTCACAGAACCCTGCAGATCATGCATGCACGCAACACGCACAGCTCTGAGGATTTTAAATAGTATAGGCTTTCATTAAATTAAGTGCAAGAAAATTGTGTTTCTAGGTCCATAATTCTAGAGGTAAAGAGTCAAAGCACTTCCCAGAGTTAGAACTTTACAAATACATTGTTTTAAGACATCTGTTTGAATTGCAAAGTAATTCTGGTGGTAATAGTTGTTAAAATAAATATAGGTCTCTTTCCTCCTGGTGCTGATTATCTTTTTACCTTTTCTCTTTCAGCAGTGAGCACAGGTCTAGGTCTTCATAAGTAATTAGCATTGTTTACGGAGAGCCCTATGTGTTTGGTGGTCCCTCAGCTTTCTACTGAGGAAGTACCCTTTTCTCTAAATTCCATCAAAGGGTAGGAGTAAAGTGATTAGCAGTCACTGTGAGGGAAAGGGGCGCTAAGAGAGCGAAATGGAAAAAGTATTGACTCTCACCCTGGGTAAGGCTAGGGTATAAGTCCTGGCTTAACTACACATCTGGCCAGGCGGCCTTTTGCAGTTTGTAACCTCTTCTGGCCTGTTTTTGTTGTTGTTTGCTTTGTTTTGTTTTGCTTTTTGTTTTTTGAGATAGGGTCTCACTGTGTAGTTTAGGCTGGCTTAAATTTGCATTGCCTGCTTCAGCCCCCCAAGAGCTGGGATTATAGGCATGCGCCACCATGCCAACATGAAGTATTTTTCTTGTGTTTTTTTTTGTTTTTTCAGTACTGGAGATTGAATCCAGGGCCTTTGTACTGAGCTACATACCTACCCCTTTTTCTGTTGTCTATTTTGAAATAGTGAGACAGAGTCTTGCTTAATTGTTAAATGGTCCAGGCTGGACTTGAACTCGGAAGCTCTCTGCCTCAACCTCCTAGAGGACTGGGGTTATAGGCATGCACCCCCAGGCCTGGCTTTTTTTTTTTTTTTTTTAAAGGTACTATATTAGCGGAGATGAGAAAGAAGGAAATTGTAACTGTACAATTTGAAACCAGTCATTCTCTTTCTCTGGGTTCTAGTTCAGTTCTCTGAAAAGAGATAATTGGGCCAGGTCATCTTTAGGATCTTCCTCAGTTCTAGCATTTTATAGTCTGTCTCAATCCTAATTCATGTTTTCCCCACATTTGGTCTCTGATAGCCAGCGGACCAAAGCTCAGTGAAAATTCTTGGAAATAACACATTTGTTGTATTTCCTGTAGATAAAACACAATAGAGGCATAATTCTCAGCTACTGCATACGGCCTTTGTTGCTAATCATTTCTTCGTTTATTTCCAGTTGCAAGTCACCAATGTTCTGTCACAGCCTCTGACTCAGGCCACTGTTAAACTAGAGCATGCTAAGTCTGTTGCTTCCAGAGCCACTGTTCTCCAGAGGACGCCCTTCACCCCTGTAGGGTAAGTGCTGGTGTGACTAGTTTTGCACGGTGCCCTCCAATTTGTTTTGGAAAGTTAGCTTGCAGCTAGTAGAACAGATTAATATGGGTATTACCAAGATCATAAAAGCAGATTTGCCTGAACTAGATAAAGTTCTATAAGTTAATACAAGCAAAGGATTTCTAAGGCCAAAAGAATTTTGATTTTATTATTTCTGATTGGCTATATCTTGTCATTGTGTTATAAATATTTTAAAAAATGTAATATATTTTCTGATGCATGAATACTGCAGATTTATAATCAGAAAGCACAAAAAGTAAAATAGGTGAGCAGGCTGCAGTGGCATGTTCTTGTACTCCCAGCACGTGGGAGGCTGAGGCAGGAGGATTGTGAGTTTGAGGCCAGCCTGGGCAATTTAGACTCTGTCTTAAAAAAATGATAACACACAAAAATAAAAATATAAAATACTCAAAATTCTACTACCCAGGGATAATTACTGCTAACATTTTATGTATATTGGTCAATCTTTGCATATAAATACATTTTTAAAAATTAAATTAGGATTGTGCTTTTTCTGTAATACTAAATCAGAAACATTTTCCCATAGGATTAAATATTCTACAATCTTTTTTCTTGTTGAAATAGGGTCTCATTATGTAGTGCAGGCTAACCTAGAACTTACTATGTAGTCTAGGTTGACCTCAAATTCATGGTAATCCTCCTGCCTCAGCCTCCCAAGTGCTGGGACTATGGGTATACCCCCCCATTCATGGCAACACTTTTTTTTTGGTACCAGGAATCATGACCTTGAGCTTGCCAGGCAGGTGCTGTGCTGCTGAGCTATCTCCTTAGCCCACAATTATTTTTTAATGGCTGCATATTATCACATTTTTTCAAAATGCTACTAGGACCGGAACCCAGCATAGTTGCTCTGAGCTTCATTGCCCTAGTTTTGAAACATGGTCTTACTAAGTTGCCCAGGCTTGGCTTGAACTTGCCATCCTCCTGCCTCAGCCTCTTAGAGTGCTGAGATTACAGCCATGCACCACCACACCTGGTTATGCTATGTAATATTTTTCAAATTTAAAAGTCCACTTTTGTTTGAAACTTTATTAATTGTTAAATTAGTACATTTTGAGGCCAATAGGCTAGATAATAGAGAGTACATTTCTTGGGCAGTCATAAAGATTCACAAGTGATTTACAAAATTAAAAAGCAAAATCATTTTTAGGAATTATCAGTAGAATAGTAGACCACATTGGGGTTTTTCTATACAGTTGGAGTTAGGAATTGTCTACCTTTTTTCCCTTTAAAAAAAGAATTATTATTTTTTATAAAAGTAGGATATACAAAAAACAACATAATTGGGATCATACTATAGATGCACTCGTTTTGCAATAAATTTTGGAATATTACTAGAGGGAGGTGAAATTCTATAGGGAGGCCAAAGGAAAGAAACTTTGGTGTTTTTTTGTTTTGTTTTGTTTTTTGTACCGGGAACCGAGCTTACGACCTTGCGCTTACCAGGTAGGCGCTGTGCCGCTGAGCTAAATTCCTAGCCCAGGAAAGAAACTTTGGAAGCTTAGGGTAGTCTTTATCCCCACACTGTAAAACCTGTGAGTAAGCAGAGTATTGGCTAAGTGTGCTGGCAGGTTGAACAGTCGGAGTAGTACAGCCCTGTGTTGTCTCAGGGAGACACTTTGCAGCCTGTTTTGTACTCAGGACTTTACTGTGTGCATTCTTGCTAACCCTGCTGTCGTTCTTAACAGGGATATTTTTGAACTAAACTTCGTGAATGTCAAATTTTCCAGTGGTTATTATGACTTCTCTGTAAAAGTTGAAGGTGACAGCCGTTATATTGCAAACACTGTAGAGGTAGGTCTTTCGCTTGTCAGTCCCATTCCCATGTTAACAGAGCCAAAAAATTGACCAAGGAGTACAGCGTTAATCACCTGGTGTATTTAGTTGTTGTGACCAGGCTAATGTGACTGTATTAAGAGATGGATGGGTATGAATTAAGGTACTTGATCAAGCACTTGACCAAAGCAAAATTTCTTTTATTTGTTATTCATTTTCCACTATAGTTTTTGATTACTATGTCTCTTTTGTTTGTGTGTGTGCTAGGGATTGAACACAAGGCCATATACATGTAACACTGCTGAGTTACACTCCAAGCCCCTGCATTACTATCTTAAATTTAGGAAGAACAAAAATAAAAATCTCCCATAATTCCACTGAGGCACTAATAGTCTTCATATATTTTACGTGGTAGGCTTGGTAGGTTTAGAAAAGTGCTTGATGCCAATTAGGAGATAAAAAGTATCTAATGACGCAAAACACTGTAATGAGGCTGTGGGTAAGGCATACAAGAAAACTAGCAAGTCACAAAAGAGGCACAGACCTGTGCGGTTTTGGTTTGCATTGCTTTATTCTTGCAGTAACCCTGACAGGTAGGTTGCATGATCTTCGATTCATAGATGGACCTCAAAGGGTTGGAGTAACTTCTTGAAGGTCATCTAGCCTGTCGTGGGTGGGTCACCTCCATAATATCAGTTTAGTTATTGTCCTGCTGAGTACAGTGCTAGCCTCTGGCTGTGGAGCTGTGTACCTATGCTCCAAGAACTGGCCTCTTAAGTACTTCAATTAACTTGAAATGGGGTCTCACTATGGTGCCCAGGCTGGCCTGAAACTTCTGGGCTCCAGTGTTCTCCTGTCTCAGCCTCCTGAATAGCTGAGATACAGCGGCATGCTACTCTGTGTGGCTCTGGCCATTTTCTTATTCCACTTTCAGTTTCTCTTCCATCTCTGTCAGCTGTCATTTCTTAGTGACTGTGTCCTTTCTGCCACTGTCTGCATCTACTTGACCTCGTTGTGTTTTTCTGCTTGAGTAGGAACGTAGGAGTAGTACTGTGCCTTTCCTGAAATACTAAATGTATGTGTTTGTCACAACCGTTTTCCTTATTATTCAGATGTCATTTTTCATTCACTTTTTAAATTAAATTTTTATCTTTTCATTTTAAAATAATTTTAATCTTAATGAAATTTGTAAAAAGGGTATGTAGAATTCTTCTGTGCTCTTCATCCAGCTTCCCCAGATGTTAGCATCTCACATAACTGTAATAGAATTATCAACACCAAGAAATTACATTGCTGTAATATACTAATCTTAACACAAATATTATCTATAAAAGTTCTTACTGTGGTGTTTTCCAGAAGGTGACTTTCTTTTCCTTTCATTCCACCTACGTTGGGCTGGGGATTTAGCTCAGCGGCAAAAGCGCCTGCCTGGCAAGCGCAAGGTCATGAGTTCGGTTCCCGGTACCAGAGAAAAACAAAAAAAAAAAACAAACAAACATTCCACCTACGTTATTCATTGGAATTCTGAGAAACAGCAAAAACAATAACCTTGTTCTTTTTCTTCATTTATTTGTGTAATATAGAAAAAAACTTCTGTTTATTATAATGCTTATAATACAATTTATATAATATGTTTATAATATATGGTGATTATTTTACCAGGGAGCTTATAATCCATCCATTACTGTCATTTACTTTTTTTGTTCACTTACTTTGGAGAGATCCTTATCCTGGCTTCTTTGATTCTCTTTCTTTTAATGAAAAGAGTAGGCAGCTAGACGGTTTGACCTTTTCAAAAGCACGACATTAATTAACTTAGGTAGATAAGTAGTTTTAAAATTTGGCAGAAAGGAAGACGTTTTCTGGAACTCTGCTCATTGTCTCATGTCTGAACTTTCGGGAAGCAGGAGACATCTCTTCTAGTCCGTTCATTAGCACAAAACTTGGGAAGAAACTCTGTATGCCTTGAACCTTTAAAGCACAGAGTCTTGTAAAGCGAGTTTCCTTCATGAAGAGGCTTATCTGCAACCTCACACATTAAAAGGCAGGATTTTTCTCTTCTTCTTTCCTCTGAAGCCTCCCTCTTCTCTCACCTGCCTTGTCTTAGAAGCCAGGCCGCACTCCGGCTTCAGTGCCAGGCTCCTCCCCCATTACTCCGAGCCCGCCCTTTCTTTTCACCTCTAACTTCTGGTCCGACCTCAAGCCCTCTTGCTTATCTGCTGCAGTGTCTGTCAGTGAGTCCTTTGTTGCTTTATGAGCTGTTGCCAAATTGCTCTCTTGTCATATTTTACCAGTATTTGCTAATATCAGCTTTTTAAAAGCTGGTCAATCTGAATTGAATCTTGTTTTTAATGTTCCTATTTTTTTTGGTTTCTAGTGAAGCTACACATCTTCTCTTATATTTCTTGGCCATTTATGTTTTCTTTCCTATGAATTGTCATACATATTTTGACCATTTCTCTTTTGGTTTGTTAGTCCTTTTATCATTTCCTTTTTAGGACTCACTAAAGTTAATTTTAGTGAAGCCTAGTTTAAAATTATTTTCCCAGATTGTTTATGTTTTTTGTATCTTTAAAAATTCCAGTGTTACCTCAGGTCAAAAAGTCTCCAGTGTATTCTTCTAACAGGTGTGTGTGTGTGTGTGTGTGTGTGTGTGTTACTGGAGAGTTAACCCACAGCCTTCACGCAGAGTGACGTCCCCAGCCCATCTGCCTTTTATCATGAGACAGTCTTGCTAAATCACTAAGTTGCTCAGGCTGGGCTTGAATTTGCAGTCATCTTGCCTTTCAGGCTCCCAGTGTGCTGGGATTACAGGCCTGCAGCACTACGCATGGTTTTTTTTTTTTTTTTTTTTTTTAGTAGTTTTTAAGGCATTTTTATTCTTATATTTATGGCTTCAATCCACTTGAAGTTTATTTTCTTTGCTGTAGTATTTTATACCCTGTCTATAATTGCATTTATTGCATTATATTACCACTATTTGCTTGTGTGCATTGCTTTTTTACTAGGCTGGGAACTCCCCACGTAAAAACTAAATCTCAAGTTTTCAGTATTTAGTTTCCATCTTAAGACACTCAGGGGGGCTGGGGATTTAGCTCAGCGGCAAAAGCGCCTGCCTGGCAAGCGCAAGGTCGTGAGTTCGGTTCCCGGTACCGGAGAAAAACCAAAAAA
>NW_004955422.1:24517435-24520860 GCF_000276665.1 Chinchilla lanigera | reverse complement strand
AAAAAAAAAAAAAAAAAAAAAAAAAAAAAAAGACACTCAGAAGCAGCAGCTGAAAATTTCTCATATTCCAGGGCTTTTAAAATGGGCTCTGTACTGATTCATCCTCCAAAAATGAGCCTTCGTTTGTTTGTTTGACTAGCAAATATTTTCTCAAGATAATTTGCATAGCATGAAATTTATCCCTTAAAAGTATACAATGCAGTGTTTTTAGTATATTCACAGAGTTGTGCCACCATTACCAGTATCTAATTCTAGAACATTATCACCTTTAAAAAGCCCTTAAAAACATATATTAATATCCCTTCTCAGTCTCTCCTCCCAATCTTGGCTTCTACTAATCTGTGTTCTGTCTCTGCAGTGTGTCTGTTCAGGATGTGTTATATACATGGAATCATACAATATTTGGCCTTTGGTGTCTGGCTTTTTTTTTTCCACTTAGCATAGTATTTTTAAGGTTTATCAATGTCCTAGTATGTTTCAGCACCATATTCCTTCTTGCACTGAGTATTCCATTGTGAGAATATGTCAGGTTTGGTTTATCCATTTATTCATCTGTTGATAGGATTTGGAGTATTTCTATTTTCATGAGCTGAGGTGTTTTCACTTCCATGAGTGTGTGGTGCTAAGGATCAAACTCAAGGCCTCACATGTGCTAAGCATGGGTGTTTCCACGTCTTGGCTCTTACAAATAATGCTACAGTGAACATTCATTTACACATTTTTGTTTAAACACTTGTCTTTAATTCTTGGAGGTATATGCTTATGGATACAATTACTGAACCATATCTCTGTTTAATTTTTTGAGAATTTGACAAACTGTTTTTCAAAGTGTGGGGCTATGATTTCTCTTTATCTTCTCCAATATTTGTTAGTGTCTGTTTGCTTTTAGCTGTCTGTGTAGGTATGAAGGGACACTACTGTGGTTTTGATGTGCATTTTCCTAGTGGCTAATGATTATTGAACATCTTTTCATGTATTTGTTGATCATTACTGTATCTTTTTTGGAGAAATGCCTATTCAGATCCTTTGCTCATTAAAAAAAAAAAAACTTTTCTTTTTGTTCTGGTCTTTTGACTTATTTCTCAATCTATATACCCCTTGTTTCCTTTTATTTGTCTTTTTATATCATTGACTTTTTAAGAGTTCTTTTATATCCTGGCTAGAAGCTATCTATTAGCTGTGTGATTCGCAACTATTTTCTCATAGTTTGAGATTGTCGTTTTACTTTGTTGAAACACAAAAGGTTTTAATCTTGATGACAAAGATGTCTTTATTTTTTCTTTTCTTTTGTTGCTTTAAGTGCTTAAAGTGATATATTTAAGAAATCATTGCCTAATCCAAGGTCATGAAGATTTATTACTGTTTCTGTTTTCTTTCTCTGTGTGAGGGGGAGTGGGTATTGGAGGCTGGTCCCAGAGCCTTTGCATTGAACTGCATCTCCAGTGCCTCCCTCTCCTAAGGTGGTCTTGCTAAGTCACCCAGGCTGGACTCAAACTTGTGATCCTTTTTCTCAGACTGCCAGAGTGCTGAGATTATAGATATACCTCACAATGCTGAGCTCTACTACTCTTTTCTTATATGAATTTTATAGTTCTAGGTCCTATGCTTAGGTTTCTGGACCATTTTGTGTACAGTATGAGATAGGGGTCCAGTTTTCTTCTTTTACTTGTGGATGGCCAGCTGTCCCAGCAGCATTTGTTAAAAAGAGTATTTCCCCCACTGGCTTGCCTTGGCGTTCTTGTCAGAACTCAGTTGCCCATAAATACAAGGGTTAATTTCAGACTTAAAATTCTATTTCAGTAATCTGTATTTTTGTACTTATGCCAGTACCACACTGTCTTGATTACTGTAATAGCTTGGCTTTTTGTAACATCAAATCTGGTGTTTGTCCAGGTGTTTTTATGGTTGTTGGAAAAATTATGTAAGTACAAAATAGCAGAAATGGCTAATAGCTGTTGTTCGTGTAGTGATGATAAGCCCTTATTGAGACCATTTGCTGTTCTTTCCAAACTGGTGATGGAATAAGCACTACAAAATCTCTTAGAGTATGTGTGTGTGTGTGTGTGTGTGTGTGAGAGAGAGAGAGAGAGAGAGAGAGAGAGAGAGAGAGAGAGAGAGAGAGAGAAGAGAGAGCGCTCTGATCTTTGTAATTGAGTAATAGTTACACATAAATCCTCAGAGTGGTTCTGCAGGTCCTCTTTGCCCTCCCTAGAGATGACTGACACTGGTCGGAGTGCATTAACAGTGGCTTGGAGAAAAGCCTGTAACAGCACTCATTGCCATTTTACTGGCTGTCACGGGAAGCATGGGTTTTGGAAGCTTTCATTAGCATTAATTGCCCCTAATGTGCCATCATTTTTGACAATAATAAGCTAAACAGAGGGGTTATTACTCCCAGCAGAAAGACTGCATTTCCTGATGTTAAAACATTTTTTGAGATGTATGTGTATTCAGTGCAGGCAAAGAAGGAACTGGCACGATCCCATGTAAAGTAGGCTTACCTGCATTTAAGGTGGAGAAACAAATTCCTTTTTTTTTTTTTTTACTAGGAAAACTAATCATACAGTTTGGTTTGAAGGAGGAAGCAGCTAACCAACAAGGATCCTCCATTGAATTCTTTAAAGAGCTCTGAAAAAAATTATGGTTTTTATTGCTAAGTTTGCTTTGAAAGAGTAGCATAAAAACACTTCTGTGTATTTAGTGTCCACTTGTAGCAAAATTTTAGGAGCAAAAGGATTATCTTTGGACTATCCCTATTCACAGAGTCCTGCAGTGTTTCTGTGCTGCAGAGAAAGCTGTTACTTAGGGACCCTTTTAAACTAAGAGAATAAACCAGGTATTACTCCATTTGACTGCAGTTTGTCCTTGTACTCATTCTGTGCGTCTGTATAGTATGGGAACACTCAGGATATCGTTAGAACAAAAATGTATTAGAATCTTGATTAATAAGCCTAGTGGCCAAGTTACTATCGAAAGCCAGTAATCAGGAGGCCAAAAGAAAACCCGAAAGTTGATGGCCTCCTTATCACTGTGATTTGGATACACTGAGGAAAGTTACACAGTTCTTTATATAATCTGTTTTGGGGACTGTAGCTCAGTGGTAGAATGCTTACCTAGCATGTAAAAGGCTCTGCTTTGATCTCTAGCACATAGGAAAAAATAGCAGTTTGTGTATATCCATCTGCTAAAATAGAGGGTTGATTGGTTAACATTATACAAAGTCCACCAAAAAATGTATGTACACTTCAGGTAAAGAAAAACTTGTATAAATAATTTAATACTAAATTTATTGTGACATGAAAATCCTAACAAGCATGTGGATAAAGCAGTCAGTTTACTGGGAGTCAATGTCTGGTGTGTGTATTTATACAAGTTTTCCTTTCCAGGAAAGAAAAGGAAATGTGTGTGTGTGTGTGTGTGTGTGT
>NW_004955422.1:24501726-24517335 GCF_000276665.1 Chinchilla lanigera | reverse complement strand
TTTTTTTTCTGGCAGACTGTATGTTGGGTGGTATGTGTAATATAAAAAGTAATATAAAGATAACAGTATGTGACCACAATCTCATTGTCCAGATAATCTCCATACTTTAAAAATTGGGGTAAATACGCATGTAGTTAAACTTTTTTTAAAGTACAAGGCTGGGCATGGTTGGTACATACCAACTGCCGAGGAGGCAGAGTGGGGAGGATCACAAATTCAGGGCTAGCCTAGGCAACTTAGCAAGACCTGTCTCAAAATAAAACTTTAAAAAGAGCAGAGATTGTAGCTCAGTGTTAGAATCTTTGCCTAGTGTGTGTAAGACCTTGGTTTCAATTCCTGGCACTCCTGGGGAAATAAAAAAATAAAAAACCAAGAGAGTAAAAAAAGATTGCATATAATAGTGATTTAAGAGGATATTTCTTTTTTGCGTATACAGAAGGATTTTTTGATAAAAAGAGCTGTATTCTTTGCTTTTGTTGCAAAGTAGAGGATTTTAGCTTTACCCATGAGGATCTAGTTACTTGAAGCCCACATCATAACCCATCCCACAACACTCCTGTAAAATTTTACCTGTTATCTAGACTCAGTGACAGGCAGTGATGCCAAATATAATTCTGCTACTAAAGTAACTTTGTAATTGAAAGGAGGAGGTAATAGCTCTGTATCTATCCATAGACATTTACCTTGTTCTCTTTAATTGCTTCAAAGTAATTCACAGTGTGCATGTATTATTTATCTAGTTAGTCTCCTGTTTATGGATATTTAGGTGGGATGATAATGTCAAGATCACATTTACAAATTAAATGAGTAGTCCTTAAGAGAATGATTCATAGAAATGAAGAAGGAATTTTCTGGTTAATGTTGATAAAGATTGTAGAGTAGTTAACTTGCAGACACATTTTTATAGCATGGAGTATTACTAATTTCTTGCGTCTCCCACAACTGTTGAGGTCTGAATTACCTCCTTATCTTCCTGCCAGTGGAAGGTTTCCCACTCTGCAGTCAGGGGCCACCCCCAGGCAAACTTGGGTCATAGTTTTTTATTCTGCACTTTCACTTTTGCAGCACTTTGTACATTCCTCCATAAAGCAGCAGCCTGTTCTAATTATGGTTTGTGTATGGACAGGAAGTGTATATTGTCATCTGTGTATCCCCTGTACCAAGGCATTGTACCTGTGATAGGGAGATGTAGGGAGAATGGTCTTAGTTGGTATCTCTTTTAAAAGCTAGTAGCCTGGTCAAAGCTCTTTGGTTGCTGCTTTGCTTAAGTCTTCTGCTCATCTGTCTTCAGATGAAATTGCTGTGAGTACTCCTCTTGGCTAAGGTGTGTACCACAATACTTGCTCTGGTTCCAAGCCCTGTGAGTTATGAGTCTATTTAGGGAGCTCAGAGAGCCAAAATAGAGGCTCCTAGCTCCCTCTTTGGGAAGTCTGTTCCAATTGCGGCCATCCCTTCCTCCATTGCATCATCATTTAGTTGCTTAGCTTCATGATAGGCAGTGATGCTAAATACCATTCTGCCTATAGGTGGCTGAATATTCAAAAATAGATGGTAATAGCCTCACAGCTTCTGGTAATAAATCTTTTACATTCTTTTTTTTTTTTTTTTAAACCAAATCCAAACACATCCAAGCACAAGGTCCTGAGTTCAACCTGATAATTGAGGCTTTGTCACAAAATAGTTATCATAGAAGTGGGAGAGAAGGCTATTAAGAAGAATTAGCTGATAGCTATCTTTATCTCTTTTTAATTTTTCTTCTTTGCCCTTGATTTGAGGCTGTCACGCCTTGATATATGGCATTTTAGAAAAGTGCTGAAGCTTTGTTTGAACCCAGCCTGGACAACTTAGTGACTTAGTGAGGCTTTGTCTCAAAATAAAAAGGTAAGTGCCTGGTGAGTCAGGTGGATGCTCTGTCTGCTTCATCTTCTCCCTCCTGGACCTTGATGATGGAGCAAGCTGCTTTGTATATTGTCTCTGCCCACACCAGAGGAAAACGGAATCACACAGGAACTCTAGCCACTTAAAAATGATGGTCTGCCTCTGCACGTATTTCATTGGCCAAAGCAAGCCACACTGCTATGCCTTACTGGAGGGGGGAGAAGAGGTTAGAATTCTACCACTTGTAAAGAAGACAGATAAGCATTTGGTGAGCTATACAGATAATTACCATAGCTTCTTAGGTCATTGTGGTAGTTGTAGTACTCTTTCATGCAGTTTAAGTGCCTAAACACGTGGATTTTGAGTGCCTGAGCTTGAATACTGGCTCTGTCATTTACGGCTGTCTAATTAAGCAAGCAGCTTAATCTCCTAACCTTTAGTTTCACATTTGAAATAACAATATTGTACAGTGTTGTCATAAAGATTAAATGAGATCTTTACAAAGCCAGTACTTTTCACAGAGTAAGCACTCATTGAATCTTTTTTGCAGGGAGGGTAGAGTCTTTTTGAGACAGAGTTTCATTGTGCAGTTCAGGCTGGCCTTGAACTTACTTTGTAACCCAGACTGGCCTTACACTCAGTGATCCTCCTGCCTCAGTGTCCGGAGTGCTAGGATTACAGGTGTACGCCACCACACCTGGCTGCTCATTGAATCTTAGCTGCTGTTAGAATTGAGTTCTTATTGCCGGGGATATAGCTTAGCGGCACAAGCGCCTGCCTGGCAAGCACAAGGTCCTGAGTTCGATTACTGGTACGCCCCCTGCAAAAAAATACAGAATTGAGTGCTTATTGATTTGAATTACTTAAAAGTTACTGCTTCAGCACATGCTTGTGATCCCAGCACTTATGAGGCAGGAGGATCACTGCAAATTCAAGGGCAACCTGAACAACATAGCAAGACCCTGTCTCAAAAAAAACTCAAAATAAATTACTGCTTCGTAGTTTTTCCCTTTATTTTAAAAGACTCATGAAAAGGTGCACCTTTAAAAAAAATACATATGTATCATCCAGCCAAAGCCAGAAAATGAAAGAAGGACTAAGAATCAAGGAGCTGCTTTTTAGGCCTCAAGATCGACAGACAGAAAAGACTACCTTGCTCAGTCAGTTTTGCTGTGACCTTTGAAGGCATCTTGTCCACATCCCTACCGCTGTAAGAAAAAATAAGATTTCTGTCATAGGATTTTGGTACCTTAACTTTTTTAAGAGTAGAAAACTTAGGATATACATGTTCATTCTTTGTGTACCCACCAGTTGACTTGATGCTTGTCTTCTGTATTTTGCTTTAGCTTAGAGTCAAGATCTCTACTGAAGTTGGCATCACAAATGTCGATCTGTCCACTGTGGATAAGGATCAGAGTATTGCACCCAAAACTACCCGGTAGGTGAGAGGCTGTGTGGGCTGTGGGGTCCCCATCTCCAAAGCGAGAAGAGCAAGTCTGGGCACTGTGCCCTCCATGTGGGATCTCTGCAGCGAGCCCTCTTGCTCCCCACATTCTGGAGACTGTAGTTTCTGTGGTGCTGCTCTAGGCATTCTGCTTGGCATCTGAACAGATTTGGGAATTATCTATCCTGATGTTCAGTCCAGGAGTGAATTGCTTACTGCCAGTCCACAATAAGATACAAGGCTTACTTTTAGGATGTAAGACTTGAGTTGACTCTGTCACTAAGCACATTATTTAGTTCAAGTGACTTTTTTTTTTTTTAATAACAAGACTGTCTGAGCGGAAAAGCAATGTATTAATCTACACTGTGGCACAGTTGCCTTATCTTCACCTAGTCATGAATTTACTTGCATTGGCCTCATGGAAACCGTCTCTGGCCTGTGGTAAGTCTGTGGTCAGTTGGAAGCCTCATAGGTCCTTAGAATCGAGGGGCAAACACCGAGCATCAAGGCTGCCCCTCCCCTTGCCAAGTCCACGGAGGGCATCACTGAGTCATAGTACTTGTTCCTGCTGACCTCAGGCACAGCCGAAGGTGACCATTAATGGTTGGTCAGAATGCTGTGTGGTGCCATTTGCAGGAAAGAGGACAGGTGCTTATCTAGATCTCTGGACATAGTTTATATCCTAATTTTATTTAACTGGCGTGGTGGTAGAGACCAGTTAGTAGGTGAACACTGGAGACCACATTTTGAAAGTAGGGAATGTTAGCTGGAGCCTGGAAGCCAGTAGTCACTCCTTTCAAGTTATGTTTCTGTCTCTGGTTGGTTATCATTATATTGATATTAGAGAGAAAATCATTGTTTGAGAATTCACTGAAGTAATATCTGTGAGGGTATGTTCCAAAGTTTATAGAATGAGGAGTTGGCCTTTATTCATGAGTAAATTTAAAACCAGGGTATTAAATGCAAGTATAAATAGGAAATAAAGCCAGATGTGAGCTCTATAACCATTTGGCTTATTTACCCCTTGGCCATCTTATCTGCAAGTCCCAGGAGATAGCTATGACGAAAAATAATTTTCCTCCTCAAGTCTTCATTTTAAGAAAATGACTTTTAAAAACCCAATTTAAGGGCAGAAAAATAAATTGAAGTGGTATCCAGGAAAAAGATACAACTAGGACAAAAGCTCAAAATGTTTTTTCTTTTCTTTGTATTCCTTCCTTCCCCCATCTCCTAGCCTTACACACACAATGCTGCCGGCAGCATTCCATGACTGTCTCTCCTGCAGCTCTGCCAGCCGAGCTCTCAGCCCGCCTTTGCCTGCAGCAGTCCACAGGAGCTCTAATGGCTTGGCTGAGTTAAGACCTTAGGTCCTTGAAGTGAAAGCCCAGAGGTACAGAGCATTTCCTCAGACTCTGATGAAGGCTTACTCTGTGCTTTTCTCAGTCTTGGCTTGCCGGGCTGGGGGTGGAACTCCATGGTACAGCATTTGCCTGGTGTGTGCAAGGTCCTAGACTCATTTCCCAGCAGCTCAGAGAAACAAAAACAAAATAACAGCAGAAAACCTTTCTCACTTCGGGCTTTAGCAGTCCACTTTGTTTTGTTTTGTTGGTACTGGGAATCAAACTAAGAGCCTCATGCTTGCCTGGCAGGTGCTGTGCTGCTGAGCTACAGCCCCAGTCCTATCAATCCACTTTAACCCGAGGCCACAGACATTTCTGTTCATCTCTCTGCCCACCACAGAAATCGTACAGTGGGAGAGGGAGGATTAGGCAGTCAAATGAAGAATGTATTCCTTGCCTGTTCTCTAAGATATGCAGATCCTGTCTGACGACTCTGTGTAATGTCTCTTTCAGGGTAACCTACCCAGCCAAAGCCAAGGGCACATTCATCGCAGACAGCCACCAGAATTTTGCCTTGTTCTTCCAGCTGGTGGATGTGAACACTGGTGCTGAACTTACCCCTCACCAGGTCAGGAAGAAGCCAGACAGTTCTCTTGGCTGGAAACATGAGTATACTAGAGTGATGATGTGACTTAATATGGACAAGAGAAAATGCCTCGTTTCTGCTTTCAGTTCTTGACTCCAAGCCCTGGCAGTCCCACATGGTGCTCTGCCCCTCTCATTCTGGGTGTAACTCTTCACCTGGAATCCATGCCGTATTTATTTTTTTATTTTTTGTGGGTACTAGGAATTGAACTCAGGACCTTGCGTTTGCCAGGCAGGCGCTAGGCCACTGAGTATATCCCTGGCCCATCATTCCTCTTTAAACGATGAGCTGGTATTGAAAAGATGTTTAGGGTAAATTAGCACGTAATTGAAATGTTTTAGATTTTTGATGTAAAGGAAAAGGGAAAAGATTAAAATTTCCAAAAAAAAGGAAAACCTAAGCAGAGGACCCAGATCTTGTTCATTTGTTTTTTGAGATAGGCTCTTGCTTATGTAGTTCAAATTGGCCTTGAACTCACAGCAGTCCTTCTGTTTCAGCTTTCCGACTGCTGGGATCACAAGTGTGTACCGCCATGCACAGCTCTTGAAATCGTTTTTTTGTTGTGGGGTTCTGAAGAATAGCTATTTTAAACTCGTGTCTACTTGTGTAGTAAAAGCAGTACACTTTTAAAAAAATCTATAAATGGAAATTATCATTTCAAAGATTTTCAAACCATATAGCATTTCCCCAAGGAACCTAAAATGGCACCTTGCCCTCAGATACCTCCCCTACCTCCTGCCTCTATCATCTTCATTTGAGGAAAAACTACTCTCGGTCCTGCCACATGTGTGGTTAAGTGTTGTGTAAAGGAAACTGTAGGTAAATACTTTGGCTGCTTATAGTTAGAATGAGGGAGTTCACAGCTTGGCTTAGCTGGAACCAGCAGAGTTGTGTCTAGGCTGAGAGGCAGTGTCAGAGCAGACTACTGCAGTGAATAGAATTACATGCAAACCTCCTTGTTTATATTTCTTATAGCTGCAGCTGCTGTATCTGTGTTCCTGAGCTCCTGCCCCTAGCGCCTCAGTCCTGGTACCTCTCTGCTCCTTTCCCCTCCACCCTCAAACTCCAGGGTCTCTTACAGTTCCACCTCTTTTTTCTAGGCATCTTGATCAGGATGCTTGGCCATGGCTGGCTGACCTATAAGCACTTCTTATCATTTCCCAGTTCTCATCCAGCGTGACATTTGCCAACCAAGTAACACAAAGGAGGAAGAGTATGAAGGGAAGAAATTTTAAGGCTGGACTGGTAGGATTAGGGTTAGGGCAGGGAAAGTAGGTGAGGAAACATAACTTGAACTGAACACTTGTTTCCTCCTAGTTCTGTTTTGGAATCCATGGCTCAGAGACCTCCCAGATAAAGATAGCATTTTGCAGATGAGCGTGGCAGCCACTTGCACTTAACTAAAAAGATCAGGCATCCAGACTTGTAAGTCCCACTGCTAACTAAGACTAATCACTATAGTCAGGATGGTTCGCATCTCTGGGCTCCTTTTCCTCATTAGGTGCTATTCGTTGTTGCCCAGGTGTAACTAACAGAAGAGATTTCGACTTTTTCTCTAGGTCTGGCACTGAGTGACCATGGCAGCTCATTTAATGTTTGTGCTTTATGATCTGTAATTGGAACCAACCTACCTGCCTTGCTGAATGCTTTCTCTGTTTTCAAAAACTTCAAAGAAAAGCTGAGTGGGTATTAAATTTTGCTGTACATTCACAAATTTGATTATTTCCACAATTCTGGTCACAAACTGTTGGATGAGAACCGAATCAAATTCAATGGTTAGGTTCAGTGTGGACCTTATGGGGAAATTTGATTCAGTTCTCGTCCAGTTTGGTTTGCGACCAGTATTACAGAGAAAATTGAGTTGGTGAACCAAGGTACCTCTGCAGTTGTGAAACAGAAACCTTAGTTTTTTGTGCCACTGGGGGGAGGGTTTAAGACTTAATATCATTATACTGAGAATATTACTAGCAACTGTTTGTTGACTAGTTAGCGTATACCGGGCCCTGAGCTTTGCATTCGCTATTAGAAAGCTTCACACAGATATACCACATGCAGAAGTTAATCTGCCTCCTTTAAAGATGAAGAAATCAGGTTCAAGGAAGTTAAATAACCTGCTCAGCTAATAAGTAGTGGAGCCTGCTTTATCTGTCTTCAGAGCAGGGGCTCTCTCCATGACATCCGGCTGCTCCGCTCAATTAGAACTCTGCCTTGCTATCAACACCCGAGTGTCCTCTACTAAATCTTTAGCTGGAGGCGCTGGGAAATTGAAAACGGTCCTTTTACAGTTCCAGCTCATTTCCCTTCTTTTCACCCTCTAGTGAAGAAGTTAATTGGGCAGCAAAGTAGCCAAAAGGCTGGCAGGAAGAAGAAATTGCAGCAGTAGCAAAGGATTTAAATCATCCACAAACTGGGCACTGGGCATTTAATCCCCAAATTGTTGAGAACTGGCTACACCCCTAAGTTAAATTTCTTTCCTTGCACCAGCAGAAAATTGTCTCTGAACTAGAAACTAGGATGAGACGGCCATTGCTTCCACTCTGTGGGTGTCTCTGGCAGATCTCAGAACTCTTGCTCTGCTGAAAGAACTGATGATCTGCTGTCCAGTTGATTTAACATTGGGCCCATGGGGAGGTTGTTGATGTTGATGCTGCTGCTGCTGTTGTTTTGAGGTGCTGGTGGCCTTCAAACTGAACTATGTTTGCAGTCTTTTGATTTTCTTTTTTTGTTTTTGCTAAGTTGTTCCGGACTTGCCCAGGATGGCCTCAAACTTGTCCTCCTTCTGCCTCAGCCTCCATAGTGCTGGGTTTGTAGGTGGGCACAGAATACCCAGCACCCACCGAGTTTTGAAATGATCAGATGAAAGGTCGTATTATTGTTCCATCTAGACATTCGTCCGACTTCATAATCAGAAGACTGGCCAAGAAGTGGTGTTTGTTGCTGAGCCGGACAACAAGAATGTATACAAATTTGAACTGGACACCTCTGAAAGAAAGATTGAATTTGATTCGGCCTCAGGCATCTATACTCTCTACTTAATCATTGGAGATGCCACTTTGAAGAACCCAATTCTCTGGAATGTGGTATGTGTCTGGATGTACCTGACCCAGCTGAGGGTGTTTGTGCCATTGTCACACATAGCTTGTTTCTGGGCCCCGTGGCTCTTTACCTAGCCTTGCCTAGGCCTCTCATAGGCAACAAAGAAGCATCGTGAGGTGGGGTACTGTAGTTTTAGGCTCACGCAGATAGCTTGCTGCATGGTGGGTGCTTAATAAATATTGACTGAATAAATGAAATTAAATTTACCCTCATGAGTTTTAGTAATCTGTGAATTCCTGTTTTGTACTGGAAGGAGAATTTTGTGTTACAATAAGGTTACGGAGAATGCATAAATGTAAAAGGCTCTGGCCATTGAGCTATGCTAGCCTCATGGGAGGAATAAGATTTGAATTTTCATAGTAGTTCAGGATGGTATATGATAGTTGTAGGATTGCAAAATGCTATTAAACTAATGACCACTTGTGTAGTGCATTGTACTTTTCACCTATACCCTTCACTTTGGGTTAGTGTGATGACAGAAAACTTCCTGAAAGACATAGCTTTGAGCAAGGAGTTGGAAGGCAGGGGCTTTGTCAGGCTGTTATCTGGGGGCTGTGGGGTGATTGTTGGGGAGCAGTGCCGAGAAGCTCAATGTGCTTCTGGGGAAAAGTGAGTGGTTCTGTCCTTCAGAGCCCCTAAACCCTGTGGAGAGCCGCAGAGGGTACAGTTGGAGAGGTGGCAGAGGCCAGATTACAGTCTTGAGAGGGGTCAGTCCCTTTGCAGGAGCCGGGGACAGCTGCATTTCCTTGTGTTCATGGCTCCCTTTCTTCTCCTGGACTCTGAGCTACTTTTGTACAAGAGTGTACGTTTTTTTCTTGTGTGACTAAATTGCACCTCCAAAGGACACGCAGCAGTTTCTGATTACAGCTGAAACAGCCAGTGTACCAGCTGGGATTTTTGTATTAAGCAGCTGTATGGGGCTCTTTTCTTCCATACTAGTAGAAAATTGGAACTCTTGCTTTCAAAAACGTTTTCAACGAATACTTGTTTTGTTCTTAAAATCTGTACTACCTCGATTTGTCAACTAATGGATCAGAAGTGATTGGGCTGCCTGGAGCGTTTTTCAGTTGTGGTCGCAGATGTGATTTAGAGTCATCCCGCTAAAGAGCACACCACCACCACCACCCCCCCGCCGCCCCTACTGCTGCCGCCCTAAAGGCTGTTCTTATTTTTTAGGCTGATGTGGTCATCAAGTTCCCAGAAGAAGAAGCTCCCTCGACTGTCCTGTCCCAGAACCTTTTCACCCCAAAACAGGAAATTCAGGTATATCCAAAGGCCTTATCACCGGACATAGTGAGAGAAGCAGCAAACCCCTGGGCTGTAACTCTGGTCCTTCCTTTAACCTATTTATGTGGTATGTTATTGTTTGAGCCTCACCACTCTGTGTTTGAGCCTCACCACTCTGTGAATTAGGGCAGGGAAAATAGCAGTCCTGTCTTGAAGCTGGACAGACAAGTTCAGAGAGCCAGTGCGGATTCCCAGAGAGCAGAACTGGGGATAAAATCGGAGTTCACTTTTTCTACCATGCAGGGGCACAGACCTCAGATCACTGCTCGGCAGCTACAGGCTTTAGCTTTTGTCCTCTTCCCTCCCGCATTAATCACCCAACTCACCTGGAGGACAAAGCTTTACTCCAGTAGGCAAGTTCTTCATCGCTACCAAGGCTGCTTCTCCTTCCAGCACAAAAATCAACAAACACTGTCCACCACAGCTCAGAGGAGCGCTGTGAGGATCAAAGTGAGAATGAGTAAGGAAAGAAAGGCTTAGCTGGGTGTGACAGGGCACACCTGTAAGGAGGCTGAGGCAGAAGGATTGTAAGTTTGAGGCCAGCCTGAGCTATATAGCAAGACCTTATATCTTGTTTCAAAAAAGAAAAACAAAACAGAAAAAAGATGAAGGAAGGAAGGGCTTGGGAATGTTTCTATTTATTTTGCAAAATAAATGTTTTTAAACAGTTTGGGTACTGGGTGAGGAAACTGAAGTAGATCCATTCAGTGGACTGCTTTGCAGTCATGACACATGGTGAAACTGTAGAAACATGGAAACCTATATATAACTTTGAAGTGTTAAAAGTGGAGTACTTTTTCTCACTTACTGTTCAGCATGTTCACAGTGGGGCTGTATTTGTACATCCCCCTGCTGCGCGACTCTGAACTCCCAGTGGTTCAAGCTGGCGGAAACGTGTTAAAACAAATTCAAGACCTCAAAAGTGGAGTAATAGAATTTTTCCTGAAACTTCTCTCTATGTTGATGCAACATTGGTCAAGGCAGAGCCAGGTGTGCTGGCGCATGTCTGTAATCCCAGCACTCAGTAAGCTAAGGCGGGAGGATCACCACGACTTTGAGGCCAGCCTGGGTTACATAGTGAGTTCAAAATCACCTTGAACTACATAGCAAGACCCTGTCTGACAGAACAACAATAGAAAAGAATGTGCAGTGCAGTTAGCAAGTAGAAGGAACAGCTGTGGTGAGGAAGCGTGCTGGCCGACCTGGAAAGTGGAGTAAATCGGTGGTAGCAGCTGCTATAGATCATTTAGAAATCTTCATGATGATGGCAACAAAGAGGAGGTGAAAATTTAGCAACAAGAGCCTCAGGTGGGCCAGCCTCATCACAGAGTTGGGTTTGCTGGGCACTGGCAAACAGGATGGCCATAGTTTGTACATTGGAGGAAAAACAGATCTTTAAAAAAGGTTTGGTTTGTATGTGTGTTACATCTCGTAAGCACAGTTGTTCAGTGCCCTGTTTCACTTTGCCCTCACAGTATCTTAACAAGCCTAGTAGGGTGGCCGTTGCTTTCTGTGTGCCTAGTTGTCCACCTGGAAGCTGCGGCAGAGAGCGGCTTCATAGCCATATGTGTCAGTTTGGAGCTAAACAGAGGTCTGTGGGTTCCCAGTCTGTTGCTTTCTCTTCATACTGACCAGGTGAGCTTCCCAAAGAGAATTCATGTTGAGTTGCTTGGGAAAAAAATCAAGTATCAGAAGAAAGGTTTACCCAGGCCTTTGGTTTAACTCTGGAAAGCAGGTGGCATAAAGAAGGAAAAAGTTTGTTTAGCTCTTCCTTAGAGCCGTGGCTGGGACAAAACAGGTGAGTTAGGGCTGGAACCATCTGTAGTAAGGCGCTGTTGGTGTTAAAAGGAGAAGACGTTAGCTCCAGCAAGCTGGCTGAAGTAAGGTGGCAGCAAATGCCTTGGAACCCAAAGCATGAAGAAATGCAGAGCCCTGCCTTGGGTCCATGGACCTGGCCACCCTCCCCAGCACCAGCCAGATATCACCTGGGTTGCATTCTGTAACCAGTAAATGGCAAGGAGTCTTGGAGGTGGAAAAAGAATTGGCCAAGCAGTGAGCTGGGACCAGTGTAGCATCTTGGGAAGGGAAGACCTCTGGGCTCAAAAGGCAGCATTAAGAGGTGAAAGGCCAAGTGGCCACTTGTTGCCAGAAGCTTTTAGCCTGTGGGGGCATTTCCTCTTCGTGGTTGCCATTGACCTTTTGGAGTACTTGGCTACCCCTGCCAGAAGGTCCTGTTCCCAAGTCTTCCCTGTGTGTCTTCTTTTGGCAGCACCTGTTCCGAGAGCCTGAGAAGAGGCCCCCCACGGTAGTGTCCAACACATTCACGGCCCTGATCCTCTCGCCCTTGCTCTTACTCTTTGCTCTGGTGAGTCACTGTAATTAGCATGGGCAGCGGGTGTCTGACGCCAGACTTGGCAAACATAACCTTTGCAAAGGAGGCTTTGTGCTCTGGCCTCAGCACAGCTCCAGAGGGGTCCAGCAGCTGTGACCTGAGCTGATGGTCAAAACATTTTAGAATAACCAAAATTCCCTGCTATGGGGGAGCGGCCAGATAAACTGATCCATTAACGAGGGGGCATGAGAAAGTTCCCAAGAACCAAAGTGACAAAAGTGTGTGGGCTGTGATACTCCATGGGAGTGTTCAGATGAGATGAAGTGTGAAAAAGCAAGGCCCATGCCGCTGGCAATGAAGAATGGAGATCAGAGGCAGCACATTCCATTTCTGTGGGGAGTAAACAACCGGAAGTCCTCATAAAAGCAAGAGTTCATTAGTACACGCGCATAATACAACAGTATGCGGCTTGTTAACAGAATGGATAGATCTCTTTGCTGATAGGTGGCCCAAGTGAGCAAGGCAAGGAGTAGGATAGTTGTAGAGTGTGATCCTCTCTGTGGAAGAATCTTTAAAAATACATAGTAGTGTTGGTCCCCTCTCAAGAGAAGACATTTTGGAGAGTACAGAGGAAAGAAACATTTAGCTTGTATGTTCATTGTATTGTTTATCTATTTTTAAACCAATTAATTGGATTTTTCTTTGTTTTTCTTTTGAAGTTATAAACATAGTGTGCATCCTCGAAGTTCAGAGAATTTTGAGGAAAATTCATTCACTCTTACTTTTGGAAAATTGTTCCTAATGAATTTCTTGATTGCAAGAAAAGAATTACTGGTTAATCTAAGTCTAAAAAGCATTCCACAAGTTTTTGAGAACCAAACTCAGGGTATGAACACCTTTTTTTGTATTTGACTAGAATTTCAAAAGGCACAGAATTTATACAATGGACAGATGTCCTATCAGCTCCCAGGGCAGTTATCATACCAATTGTTATGGAACTTAATGGACGAGCCAGTTACTTCATCATAAATGCAATTTTTGACCTTTCAGCCTCATAGTTTCACCTGTTTTAAAATAGAAGTGTTTGCTGTCATAAAAAATGATGTTGAGATTTGAGTTAACGAAGCACATTTCAGAACAGGTGCTAAGATTCCTTTCTGAAGAAAAAGGTAACAATTTTTTCCTTACGTCTTAGAGTGGTTATCACTTGGGGAAATTCCTGTCTTTCCAGTATGTGTGAACTTCTAAGCACCAAGGGCTGTTCCTTGGATTAGTATTGGTATGGCACGTGTTGCCTGTCTTAAGTTCTAATGTCTTTTTAATTTATTTCTCCCCTCATTCAGTGGATCCGGATTGGAGCCAATGTCTCCAACTTCACTTTTGCTCCTAGCACAATTATCTTTCACCTGGGACATGCTGGTAAGTGCCCCAGGCTGCCAATTCTATTTAACCTCTTCTGATGTTTTGTCTGTCCCCACAAAGGCCCTGTTAAGTAGACCCTCAACCTATTAACTATAATGACTTAATAGCATAACATTTCCCTTTTCCTCCTGGCCTTTTAGAACAGTTAATATGATGATAAAACCTGTTTGGCCCATCAGCTCAGAACAGCTGTCATTATATTGGGCTTCATTGTACTAGGAGGCTGTTGGCAGGCCATTTACCCGCATTTAATAGCCCTGTTCATTTCCAGAGATTACTCACTTATCGTATCTTTACACTGAGCCATCTTCCTGGATGGAGAGCATTAATGCACTTTCCAAAGGTTATCTTTCCCCACCTCATCCATCTTCGCAGGTCCTGGCCGCTCTGCCTGGACAGTAATGGAGAACAATCCCTTCCATGGTCAGATGTGCTGTCCTACCTTGTTCTCTTGAGAATTTAGGGCCTAAACAGCCTGCAATAACAAGACAGTAATTTCACAAATCCGACATTTCATAGATTTTGATACTCTTGCATCAGTGTTGCCTTACGGCCTTTTTCAGGGGTCATCATCTCTGCATCCACTGCGTATGGCTTCTGGAAATGACTCCTTTGAAATTCCAGGCAGATGTGTGTCTGCATTTTTCTGGGGAAAGAGAGAGTCCGTAACTTTGATCAGATTCTCACAGTGCTCTGACCTCCTTCTGGGCAGATTTGACAGGATGACCTTTCTCTCCAGCTCAGTTACTAGATTTGGAAGATAGCTTTCTGGGCTCAGACTGAGAACAAAATCTGAATATAAATTTGTTCAGAGCCATGATTTTTAAAAATTTTAAAATTTTGCCAGTTTTCTTTTTGTGTATGTTTCTTCATTTGATTCTCATTACAACCCTGATAGGAGTGACTTAGCAAGGTTTATAATCCCGTTTGACATGTGAGGGAATTTCGGCTCAGAGAAAAGAAGTGGCTGATAAGGGCAGAGCCTGGACTAGAACCCAGGGCTCTCAGTACCCAGCTCTAGCCCTTATCACTAAACTTTTCTCCTCGGTCCCCTTTGATCCCTTCCTAGTCCCAAGGGTGAATCATGCTTAACGTGGCCACTAGGCCTGACTTCTAAGCATGCTTTTAATAAAAAAAGTATTCATTTATCTATATCCTACACAGTTTCATTAAGATTTAAAAATTGTAGTACATGCCTATAATGCATTCAGGAAAGCTGAGGCAGAAAGACTGTGGCCTGGGCAACTGGGTGACTTGGTGAGATCTTGTCTCAAAATAAAAAAGAGCTGGAGGTGTAACTTAATGTAAAGGCCTGGATTCAATTCCCAGTACTGCGGGAGAAAAAAAAAGGCAGAGAAATATGTATAAGATGGATTGAGAGAGAGTAGCTGAAATCTGATTTTTTACCTCTACGTTTCTTACAAGTCAAATTCGAAAAGCAAGAATAAATTAAGTTACTCGCTGGCATCACATAAGAGGGATAAAACAAGCTGGTCTAGAAATGCATACCTTTTCATGACCGAACAGTCACTGTTTCTAATTCCCTTCCATCCTAGGGCATTGTCACTGTGTCATTTAATTGGGTATCCACTAAGCCACATCCCCAGCCCTAATTGGGTATCATGACACTTTTTCTTCTAGCTATGCTGGGGCTCATGTATGTGTACTGGACTCAGCTCAACATGTTCCAGACCCTGAAGTACCTGGCCATCCTGGGCAGTGTGACATTTCTGGCTGGCAATCGGATGCTGGCCCAGCAGGCAGTCAAGAGGTGAGGCTGGGGTTGGGTAGGGATTAGAGATGTTTGTGTCAGCTCTGCCAGCCCAGCCCTTAGGCCAGGATATGTAGCAACATGACTTGGATCCTAAGGGCAAGTCTGCTATAGTCCAGCCTAATACAGAAGCCATAGGAACTTTCTAGGTCAGAAAAAGGCCTTAATGATCCCCTGTAAGTGTATTAAAACCACAGTAATTTATGTCTCTACACATTAGAATGAGAGAGGAAAATAACTGCTTTATGAAGATGAAAATGGGTTAGAATGGGTGGTGAAAGATTGTTAATTTGCTGGCTGTATAAAAATTCCTTTGTCAAGCTGAGAACGTAGGTCAGTGGTGGAGCACTTGCCTAGCATGTGCTTGGTGTCATCCCTAGCGCTGGAAAAAAA
>NW_004955422.1:24294010-24501626 GCF_000276665.1 Chinchilla lanigera | reverse complement strand
ATATATCTTTTTGTTGTTATCTAGAATCCTGCCCTTGCCCTCCTCCCCAGCCCCTGATGGCACCTGGGGTTTTTCCTCACTGTGTGAGCTCTGCGTTCTTCCCATAGAAGCTGCACAGGGTTTGGGTTTGCAAAGGCTCCCAGCAGGGAGCATCTATTTAGGAGCCCACAGCACTGTTCCCGGAGCCAGACAGCATGAGAGTCAGACAAATGGTCAAACCTTGACATAATGGCAGCTTGCTGCCAGCTTGACTTTCAGAACAGAATTAGAGGCAAATTTAAATGTCACAAAGGTGTTTCTCATTGATTTGGCTTTATTAGAACCTGGGCGATTTCAGCCATGAAAAGGTCAGAATTACTTTCACCTTGGGAAGAAGTCATTTTCAAATGTGCTGTGTGTTCTCTTCAGGACTTGCGCTGGCAGAATGTAACTCAATAGCCTCTCCTCCAATGTGGTTGCCAATTAGGTCAGTCACATCCGAGAGAGGCTTTCTCTCAGGGAGACCATTAATGGGTGGGCGAGGCAAAGGTCTCTCATCTCCACCTGAGTCTCTGTGGTACACTTTCAGAGCACTTCCCTGTGGAGGCTGGTGCAGACCTCCTCCCTGGGTAGTAGCCTGAGTCCCCCCAGAGCTCCCCTTAGTACCAGTGGTGGCAGCTGGTTCATTTTTCTGTCCTCTTCGGCAGCCATTACTTGGCAACTGCGCACTGTGTCTGGAAGGAGCCGGAGACTCTGCTGTTCTTCCAAAGCAGAGTACTGTTCCCTTGCAATAACCAGTCTGGGGGGCTGGGGGGCTGGGGATGAGCTCAGCGGCACAGTGCCTGCCTGGCAAGTGTGAGGTCGTGAGTTCGATTCCCGGTACTGGAAAAAAACAACAAAAACCAAAAACAACCAGTCTGGGTTCCCAGGGATCGACAGGCTGTGCTCTGCTAACTTCTCTTTTCTGAAAGTTGCCTCCAAGATGAACAAAACAAAGGGGAGAGCAGAGTAGAAACCATTTGATTTAGATCCTGCTTAGCAGGAGTCCCTAATCTGGTAATCCTAAATCATTGCATTTTCTGGGGAAAGAGACCATGGTTTTCATCAGAATGCCCAGCAGATCGGTGACGTCCCCCTGACCTGTACACATATGCCACCACTCAGAGGGTTAAAGCCCATTCTCCTGTCACAGCTTCGCAAGTCCTGGGACCAGCACTGCCCTGGGGAAGTCAGTGACCCTAATGGAAGCTCTGGTCGGGTGTTTGTTTTCTATCCTCAGCTTATTTCTCTTCCTGCTGTCCTTTCTTGATTCTCAAACCCTCTTTCCTTTGGCAGGATCGCTGCAGAGCAGAGCAGTAGATTGGCAAAATATAGGACACTACGGTAAAGATGAAGGGCGGACTCATCGCAGGAGCAGGGTCCCTTTCCCATCTTGCCACCCATGCATGTCAGTGATTCTGTCAGGTTTTCAGCCCACTCATCCTCCCTACCTCCCCTGTGCCAAAGCCCAAATCTCTGGCCATTTTACAGCTTGCTAGATGAGGCTGTGTCTGGACCAGGACCCAAACTTCCTGAGTTAGCCCAGATGAGACCGTAACTTCACAGCAGGGCAACTTTGGGCTGCCTCTGACTGTGTAAGACTTCATCCTCCCTTGTGTTGGATGGGGTTCTGATTTATGCACATAGCCACTCCATGGGAGAGCAGAGTGAGGATAAGACAAGTCCAACCTTAAACTTCTTAAGATGGGTCCCATTCAGAATAAATTTATGAGATGATTGCCCTATGGCAAATCCTGGCACACTTGTCACTTGTAGGCCTTGGCCTAGCACTGATGTCTAGTGGGGCCAAACAAGGTGGTTTGATGAGGCTCTAACTTATGAAGGACTGAGGGCCACAGATGAAAGCAAGCAGCGAAGCCAGCTCCTAGGGCTCAGTATGGTTCTAGTCTGTGCCCCATGTGACTGCAATAGCACTTGTTCTTCTTCCAAGGGTTAGTGCTAGGACAGGGAGGAAGCAGAGGTCTGATGCAGGTGGAAAGGACCGTGTCTGCTTCTTCACAGATCTGTTCCTCTAGACCAGCAGCCAAAATAAGTTTCTGTAAACACCTGGTGGTATTTAGGTATTTTAGGCCAGATGGTCTTTCACAACTAAACTGGGTGCTGTCATGTGAAAGCAGATGTCGGTCATGTAAACAAGTGGGTGTGGTAGTCTACCAATAAAACTTTACTCTTTGGTTCCCGGTACCGGAGAAAAACCAAAAAAAAAAAAAACTTTACTCACCAGAATTGGTAGTGGACCGAATTTAGCTTGTACAACATTCAGTAGTTGCCTGACCCCTGCCCTGGACCAACAAAGGGGAGGGAAGTATTTGAGTTTCCAAGTTACGTTCTCTTTTATCTCTTGGCTTGGAAAAGGCTTCCTCTGCCAAAGCATCAAAGCTATCTAATTTTTAATCCTCTGCAAGTTGGTGAGGTCTACAAAAAGCAGGGCTTTTTCAGCGGTACGCAAGCATAGACTGGGTCACCTAGTCCTCAGAAGCAGAAGAAATTACATTGGTTTTGGTTTTGTTTCTTTTTAGGATTAACTGAGGTATAATTTATACACAATAAAATTTACTCTTTTTAGTATATAATTATGTGAATGTTAAAAAAGGTATATCACGCAGCCACTACCTCAATCAACGTAGAGTCTTTTTCCACACTTCTGGAAGTTCCCTGGGCCCTTTGTAAGCAATCCCTTCTGCCCACCCCTGTTATTTGACTCTACCCATTTGATTTTTCCTAAGTTACAGTTGTTCTACGTGAGATTTTTGTTCAGAACTAGTCCTTTCTGCTGCATGAAAGAATTTTTAATTCTTTAGATTTTTTTTCCCCTTGATTTTTAAATAATCCATGCTGATCCTACCACTCCCAAATCACGGTACTTGAAGGAAAGTCTCTCCAACAGTTGGGCATTTGGGGGACTTTGAGAGGTTGGGACCCAGTGTTTAGAGTTACCCTTGGCAGCTCAGTACAGACGCTGAGCTGAGCGGGCGTAGTGCAGGGCGTGACTTCCTGGCTGAGGTCCAGGCTTGTGGGCCACCACCTTTCAGCTGTACTTTCATACTCAGCCTGACCTTTCCACATGAACATTCCTAGGCACACATTTTAATGTTCCTAGGAGGCTCTGGAGCTTGGCAAGGAATTAGAGGCATGTAGTTTGGCCCTCAGGATTAGTTGCATGCCTGTGCATGCCCCTGGGAACTGTTACACTACTTGCTCTGGAGCCTGCCATTCTACAAGACTGCAGCATTATTATCTCGGTCTTCAGTGTAGGTCTAGATGCGTGCTAAGGATGGCAGGCATAGGGCACCGACCTCTGCTTGCCAGCAGAGCCTGCCCGAATCAGTCACTTGCTGCGGTCACCCACCCTGGCCTCCCACTGCAGTCTGTCTGGATCAGAGGTAGCGAACCTGTGCCATTCATGCCATCACTTCCCAGTCTAAGGACAAGCAGCCAAGGGTAAAGGGAATGGAGGTTTTTATCTCGGAAAATTCTTACTGAGCCCCATTTTCAAGAATATTCTGTGCAAATTGAGATGCTTAGTCTGACTTGGCAAGAACACAGCCACCTGGTGGGCATGTGGTGCAGGATGTCATCTGAGCTGCATTAGGGCCCCGTGTTGATTAGCAGATAAGGAGTGTGGGGAATCAAAGATGAGCTGCTTTAAACTCTCCTCTCCATTCTGGCTGAAGTTTACATAATCTTTTGGCCTTATACTGTGAGAGGTGTGCCTGGAATTACCTCATCTCCTTAGTATTTTCACCTACCACTTTCTTGGTTATCCTTGAGTTTGTTTCATTATTTTTAAGTCATCATCAGCCTCCCACATTCTTGTCTGAAATGAGATAGGGCATAAACGGATAGAACCGACAGATAAATGATTATGCCTTTGGAAGTGGGGTCTTCAAAGCGGGAGAGTTACCTTGTTCTCTCTGCTGTCACCAGTTAGCAACTGTAACTGTGAATTGAAATCTTCAATAATTTTGTGTTTGTCTTTTTCTTTCAGAACAGCACATTAGTTCCAGAGAAAGGATGGAAAATTTGAAAACTGAAATGAATGTTGAAAAAAGGAGTTAAAAACAGTTCACAGTGTGAAAAGAGAAACGAAAAAAGGTCACTTTATTTTAAAAGAAAAAAGTTGAGATGTGGTTATACTTTTGCCTGTTTTTCAGTTTCCCCTACACAGAGCAGATACCTGAGGCTCAGATTGTCTGTATCTTTGGCATGACGCCGTATCAAGATGCTGTGAATGTCCTAAGTTACCAGATGTCACATTGAAAAGTTGAAATCTGTTTTGGAATAAAGAGAATAACAGGAACAAAGGGCTGGTTGAGTACTTTTAGGGTGGTGGGATCCGTGTAATACGAGGACGTGGTTGTTGAGATGGCCATAGTGTCTCTCCAGGGCTCTTTACATTGGTCCTGCTCATCCCTTTCCTAACAGGACTGAGAATTACCTTGAAAAACCGGCTTCCTTTCTGCTTCTCCAGCCATGAGCCCTGCACAGCAGCGCTGATGGTCTTACAAACACAGACATGCATGCGCGCTCAGCACACTACGGGCAAGGGAAGGGCCAGCTATCTCAGTCACTTCCTGCTTCTGACAAAATTCCAGTTTGTAAGTGATAAAAATTTATTTCTGGCCATTCTGTACTGAGAAGTCCAAGTCCAAGGTGCAGATAGACTTAGAGTCTGGTAAGGGCTGCTTTGTGCTCACATGACTGGGATAGAAAGGGGAAAATGTTGGCTAATAATTCCCTTAAACTCTTAGTGGCATTAATCCATTAATGAGAGTGGAACCACTGTCCACTGGAAATTTATTTCAACATAAATTGGGGTGGGTAAGACAGTCCTGCTCTTTAATTTAGGCTGACTTCAAACTGGCAGCAATCCTCCTGCCCCAGCCTCAGTGCTGGGATTACAGGCATGTACCACCATCCCTGGCTTTAACATGAATTTTTATTTTTTTTTAAATTAATGTTTTGGTACATTTTAGATATACATGATAACATTCATTATGTGGAATTTGTACCCGTACATGATAAGTCTTGATTCTTCTTTTTTTCCCATTTCCCTCCCCTTCAACTTCCTTCAACCCCTTTAACATGAGTTTTGGAGGCAGACAGATTCAAAGCACAACACTGACTACATAGGTTATCTTAGGCTCTGAAAGTTAGAGGGACACGCCCATTTCATGAGTGCTCCTTTGAAGCCAGGCGTGGTTAGGTGGCACGTGCTTATAATCAGCATTCTGGAAGGCGAGGCAGGAGGAAAAGTTTAAGCCCAGCCTGGGCTTAAATCTCAGTTTAATCTCAGCTAGTTGTGAGACTGAGGCAGGAATGTTGCAAGTTCAAGGCCAGCCTGGGCAATTTAGCAAGAATTTGCCTCAAAAGTGCTGGGGATATTGCTCAGAGGCAGAGTGCCTGCCTAGCGTGCCTTAGGCCCCTGGATTCAATCCCCACCATTACCCTCCACTCAAGGAAAAAAAAAATGCTTTTTTGTCTGTACAGACTTTAGTGTAAAAACACTACATAGTGTTAAATTGTGTAAGATATTCAGGGGCCAGGAGTATAGCTCAGTGGCACAGTGCCTGCCTGGCAAACATGAGGTCCTGAGTTCAATTCCTGGTACTCAAAAAATAAAGATATTCAATACTTTATTATAAAATAAGCTTCATGTTAGATGGTTTTTCCTAGCTATAGGTAATGTATGTCTCCTGCGCATGTGGACGGTAGGCTGGGAAAATCTATAATGTTTGCTAGATTAGGATTAAGTTCAATTTAAAATGGGTTTCTTACTGGGTGTAGTGTCATATGCCTGTAATACCAGCACTCGTGAGGCTGAGGTAGGAGGATCGTTGCGAGTTTGAGACCAGCCTGGGCTACAAAGTAAGCTCAAGGCCAGCCTGAACTACATAGTGAGACCCTGTCTCAAAGACAAAAACAACAACAACAACAATAAAATGGGTTTATCAGGTGTAACCCCATCATAAATCAAGGACTGTCCGTATTGACGTCATTTCCTCGGTATTAGCAAGAGTCCAGTAAGCAGATTCTACAGGGTCCCCATTCTCCCATTCATTTGTCACTTGACTTCCCAGTTCACATTTCCTGAGTGGTGTGGAGTCTGAGAGCCACAGAGAACACTGTCCCCCAGTCAGTCCCCAGCTCAGCTGCCAACCAGTTGTATGACCCAGGCCAAATCATCTGACCTCTGGGAAGCCAGCCAGTGAGCCCTGCCCTGCCTTCCCCCAGAGGGTTGTAGGGAGTAAATGAAGTCATGAATGGAAGTCTCTTTGCGAACTCTTAATACAAACATAAGAGGTCATGTTAAAAGTGACAAGTCTCCTATTGATTAGAGCAGTTCTTTAGGGGAAAAGTATACAGCTCTTGGGAGTGGGGCACTTCTGTGTGGAGGGGTTAAGTCTTCTCGAATGCCATTAGTGTCTTTAGTTAATGATGATAAATTGCCCGAGTTGTTGCCGTGATGGTTTTTCCCTCTATAATTGCACTCACCTCAAAAACCACAAGTAGCAGTGGGTCCCACTGACCATTACGACATTTGAAAAACTAATTGGAAGTTGAAAGAGCCCTGCACCTTTGCTTTTGTCTGGACCAGCCGAGGAAAGAGATGAGCAGGTGGGTCCAACAGGCAGGAGGGGCTCTCTGGGTCTTCCATTCAGCTCCTCTTCTTCGTTCTGCCTTGGCTCTCCTCGCCACATTTGTTTTTTTTTTTTTTTTTTTTTTTTTTTTTTTTTTTTTTGGTTTTTCTCCGGTACCGGGAACCGAACTCAGGACCTTGCGCTTGCCAGGCAGGCGCTTTGCCGCTGAGCTAAATCCCCAGCCCTGCCACATTTGTTTGAAGTGGATGCCCACCCTCAATGGCCAGCCTTCCGCTCTGGAGGGGGCTTTTGTTCCCCATTGTGCTCATTGTCCCCTCAGCCAGAGTGTCCCTGCAAAGTGTTTCCCACGCTTTACATTCTTTCCCGGGTTCCCTCTTGAGAGCAGGTGGTCAGAACCCTCTGAAGAGCCCAGTTGGTTTTACAGGTCTGGTGCTTTGAGACCAGAGCCTGGCCGGCAGCCCTTCAGGACGTGGGGCAAGCACTCTCCTGGTGACAGTGACCTGGGCTGGAAAGGAGAGAGGGTGGGTTGCTCATCATTGAGTTGCCAGCAGCTTTTAGATGCTTCAGTTCTCTTCGCAGTTTTAATCAAAACAAGACATCCCATCATCCAGGCTTTAGAGTGGTTATTTTTTTTAAGGTTTAATGCATAAATCTTGTGTACAGCTCAGTGAATTTTTGTATACAACTACACTGATATAACCGCTACCCAAGTCAAACTACAGAACGTTTCCATCACACCAGAAGCTCACAGATTCTGCTAAAAAGCCTGTGGGGCACGGTAGCGCACAGCTGTGAGCCTGGCACGTGGGAAGCTAATGTAGAAGCATCTCATGTTTGAGGCCTGCACGCGCTGTATAGTGAGACCCTAAAAAACATGCAGAAGGTGGATGATGTCTGAGGATGTTGGTCCAGATAAAATGGTTCATGAATAGAAAAAATTGGGTAATCATTGACCTAGGGGCCAGTGGTTAATGGTTCCAGTTTGGTGTGTCCCTTTATGGCAGAAAGCCTCTTTAAGAAATTATGTCTGCCAGTGCTGCGTACTGGCAATATAATGCAAGCATATGGGTGACAGCACATTTTTGATGACTAATATTTTGTAAAAAGGGTGTTGCTCAGTGGTAGAACACATGTATAAGGTGCTGGGTCCAATTCCAGTACAGGGCTAGAGGGAAGTGAAACTAATTTTAATATATTTAATTATGGTAATGTGGTCAATAGAGGGAAATTTATTTTGTATTCCCAGGTTTGAATTAAAGCACATCTCAGTGTAGTAGCCACATTTCAAGGGTTCAACAGCCACTTGTGTCTTGTGACCGTCATATTGGACACTCTCCAGTTCTCTTCCCGCATCTCCTGAACCCAACTGAATCAGACTTGGGGCTCCACCACTCTATCCAGTTTGTTTTTACCAGGGTTACCATAGGTTGCTGGTCTCACACCTGTGGTCTCAACTGACCTGACCCCGCAGCAACATTGGGCAGCACAGATAACTCTTCTGTTTCTTCTCTAGCTCAGGGACTTGCACGGGCTAAGCAGCCACTCTACCACTGAGCGACATCCCACCCCTCTCCCTTCTTGGACCTCTTTCTTAGGTTGTGTTTTGGGATTTCTCCCTCGGTAGTTTCCCTGCTACTTCACCACCTGCTCCTTCTGTCTCCACTACTTCCTGCCTTTCCTCCGAACTTCAAGTGGAGCAGTAGAGGGGTCAGTTCTTGGACTTCTCTACTCTTTTCTGTACTTCTTTACTGACCTAATAGTCCTTCAACTTTAAAGACCATCTACATCACGACACCCCAAACCAGACCTCTGAACCCCAGGTTTGTTCACCTGCTGCCTACTCGCTACCCTCACTTGGACGTGGAACAAGCACGTCACACTTGGCATATCCAGGCCCAGACTCCTAGTTCCGCCCCCATTCCGAGGGCTGCTAAAGGGCAACTCTGTCCTCCCAGTTCTTCAGCCAAACACTGGTGTCATTCTTCATTCCTTGCACGTTCCTATGCCCTATGAGCAAGTAGCTTCCACCTAAGAATACATCCAAATTTGAGCCCTTCTCAGAGTGATTTTAAACACAGCAAGGATCATGTGCCTCTACATAAGCCACTATGGCTTCCATTTCACCCAGGGTGAGATCAAGTCCTCACAATGACCCTGTTAAACAAAATGCATGGGAGGCTGTTATTTTAGACTGAGCTCCTGCACTGGGCCTCAATAAGCCAGACCAAACCAGAATGGATTCACTCATGCCAGGTACCACATAATCAAACTGAACCTTTTATTCTCAGCTATGGAGATAGCTCAGTGGCACAGCGCCTGCCTGGCAAGCACAAAGTCCTGAGTTCGATTCCCGGTACCAAAAAAAAATTTTTTTTTCTTTTTCCAAAAAATGAGAGATTGACAGCAACTAACATAAGGTACCCAGTCTACCTCAGCCTGACTGATAAGGTGAATCCTCATTTTTAGTCTTATATATAACTGAGTTGGACGTGGTGGTGCATGGCTATAATCACAGCACCCTGGGATGCTGGGGCAAGAGGGTCACAAGTCTGAACGAGGGATATAGCTCATTGCAAAGGCCTGGGTTCAATCCCTAATTGGGGTGGGCAGATAGATAAAGTAACTGGCCAGGTGTAATGGCACACACTTACAATTCCAGCTACTTGGGAGGCTGATGCAGGCAGATCACAAATTTGAGGCTAGCCTTAGCAACTTAATAAATCATGTCTCAAAAAAAAAAAAAAAAAAAAAAAAGCTAGAGATGTAGCTCATTCCTCGGGGGGTTCAATCCCCAGTACTGAGAAAAGAAATTAAGTCAGAAACAACCAGTCTGCTTTCTGTTCCTTCAGCTTTTTTTTTTTTTGAGACAGGGTCCCAGTATGCAGTTCAGGCTGGCCTCAAACACGCAGTGATCCTCCTGCCTCATCCGCTCACGTGCTGGGATTACAGGCGTGCCCCATCACGCCAGGCTGGCAGATGTTTAAAGCTCAATTTTAGCTCCTGTGGGAGTCCCCAGGAGCTGGCTCCTGCTCCTTCTGGGTCTCACATCATTTCCCACTTCTGCCTTCTCTCTGCTCTAGCTGGCCAAGCTGACCTTGATATTCTTCCTGCCGCTCTTACCTCAGGGCCTTTGCATTGGGTCTGTCTGGAAAGTTCTTCGTCCAGATGTTCCCAAAGCCAAACTCCCTGTCTTCCTTTAGGTCTACTCAGGTGTTGCATTGTTACTGAGGCCTACACATGTATAGACTGGAGATGCAGTAACACCCTTCTAGTGCCCACACCACATCCAAGTCTCCTTTGTGCCTGACAGACCTTTGACATAGTCTGTACTTGTTTTTATCATCACCCCCCCGCTTAGAATATAAGGGGGGAGATATCTATCTATCTATCTATCTATCTATCTATCTATCTATCTATCTATCTATATCTATATAAAATCTCTGTAAATTCAGAGATTTTGCTCACAACTGTCTTCCCAGTGCCTAGAACAGTGCTATGGTGGGTGCTGCATACATGTTTATTGAATGAACGAATGATGTTACTTGTAAATGAGCAAGTGATGAGCGGATGAAGGATGGTTTGGCCCAGGTAAATGCTAAGAGCATTGGCTAGGAGCCCAGTTCTGGGCTGGAGTGCCCAGGTTTCCATTTGCGCTCTCTCACCAGCTGTGACTGGGCAGTTTCTATCCTCCCTTCCTGGTTTGTAACTATGTAAAACACATAAACAGTTAGGCTAATGATAAAAGAAAATTGAAATGCAGACCAGTATGGGGGAATTTTATTGTATATACAAAGGGGAAAGTAGGTCAGAACTGAAATAGGGTTAACTGGATCCAGTTGTGTTTTGGGAACCAGTGGCCCAACCTTAGGCTGAAATCTTCATCCTTGGGAATTCCGCCTGCAGAGAGAAAGAGAAAGCTCAGAGACTGCATGGAGGGTAGGTTAGGGCGGGACCCCTTGAACTAGGGTGGTAAGCGCTCTGGGGCAGGAGCTGGCTGTCAGATGCCCAAGCCCGCCAGCAAAGTGGAGCCATGTCTTAGCCCCTCCTCTGCCAGTTGGCTGCTACTGACTCAGACCCTGTGCCGGTCACTTCCCAGACAGGATAGGCCTTCTCCCAGCCAGACATTCACCACACCCTTGCGTCTCTTTCTGTTGATCACAAATTGAAGAATTGACTGTACTAGAACTTGGTAAGTCCTGCTTGCCTCACTACATTATCAATTCTGTGATAGCAGATGCCACCGTCATCCCGTCCACTGCTGATTCCCAACCCAGAGCCTGGCACATTGTAGTCACTGGAAGGCTCTTACAGGGTGGAAGGATGGCTGAACACGAATCTCAGCTTCTTTCTGGGACTGTGAGGAGGATATAACGTGTGGCGGGTACAAAATGTGTCTGTTGCTCTGCTCCACTCTGCACTATAAAGGTCTAAGCACTCATTTCACGTTCTCAGCCCACTAGTGATACCCTGAACTTCCAGTACTTGAGCTGGAGGGGACCACGGCTGGAGCAGCCTCCAGGGCCCTTCCAGTGAGCTGTGTGAAGTCTCTGGCTTTGAACCTGCAGAACAAAACCACCTTCTTAGGGTTGGCTTCCTTGGGCTGCCCAGTGGGAGCCATAGCAGGTGAGTGAGTGTCTAATCTCAGCCTGAGAGGTACAGCTGGACATCCTGCTCAGAGGCAATATAATATTTTTACAATTCTAGCCTTTGGGACCTTAAAGGTGATCAGAGCTAACCTGCTTCTGTTCCTCTTGTAGAGGAGGATACGAGGTAGCTGCCTATAGCTGCAGGTGGAGTCGGTGACAGAACCGGGCCCAGGCCTGCGTGCTGCTTCCACCTGGCTCTCACCCCTCTGTGGTTGCCTGCCTGTGGCTTCCTGCTGCTTGGACCGCCATAGGCTGTTGCTGCGGAGATCTCTGGGCTCTCAGTGTTTGATTATATTTGGAAGAAGGTGAGAGAGGACACAGAGAGCTCTGTTGGGATCCAGGTTTGCTTAGTATGTTGGTGCAGAAGTGCCCGGCACAGCCATGCTGGGACATGCTTGTGCGCACAGGAAAATCAGGCTCCAGGACTGGGGACACAGATCAGAGACAGAGTGCTTAGGCCTCCCCTGTGCTAGGCCCTGGGTTTGACCCACGGCACCACACACACAAAAAACTATAGCAGTTTTTCTCCAATTACCATAACACTGCCATCCTTGGGAAACTTTGGCTAAGCAGTGGAATGTCACATGAAGATGCGCCAAGGAATCAGCGCAGGTCTTGGGCCTGCCAGTCCCTTACTTGGGCCCAACTGCAGTCCCTTCTTTACCCTTCCATAAAGGGGGAAGCATTCCTAATCTTCCCTGACTCCCAGTGGAAATGTGAGGGCCATGGAGGTGGGACAGAACTGTCACAACCGTCTCTCCCACTGGAGACAGTGTGCCTGCGCTTACGGTTTGTCACAGGGGGTAGGAAGCCCGGCTTGCCTTTGGCTTTATTGTTTTGTGAAGTTGGTGGACGATCCAGGGCGTACTTCTCAGGTCATACACATCAGAATCCCTTGAGACACACTGAAATTCAGGTTTCTAGGATCTATCCCAGAACCACTCAGTGAGTAGCATTTCCAGGCCCAGACGTCTGACTGCACACTGTACATGCAGCAGAGGGTACCATGCAGTCTCAGCACGCATTCTCTCCCCTTCCCCTAGCTCTTGTGTGGAACAAGGCACCTTGTTCTCCTTTCATGGGTAGAGCCACCCCACATCTTTGGAGCAGAGGGGATTCTTTCCTTTACCAGGCAACTCATGAAAAGGGAAGTCTCTGGGGTTCCTAGATGCGCGCGCGTGCACACACACACACACACACACACACACACACACACACACACACTCACACACTCATATCCCCACCTGTGCTTCTGCAGCAGGGCCACCAGCATGCTCTCCAGTGCCACCTGCTTTTGGTCTGTCCACACGCTGTCCACCTGACGGCTAAGCCGTATCCTTGCTCCTTGCTCCTGGTTTCTCGCTCTATATGGTCAGAAAAAGAGAAACAGTTTACGTTTCTACTGGGTAGGCTGTGGATGGGCCGGGGTACATCTCTATGCCTATTCTGGTACCTGATAGTCTTCCACACAACTGAATTAGATTCAGCAACATGTAGAGGTGCAGTACATATAGTAGTGAAGTGGACAGAACACAAGCGTACACAGTTACAAAACTCATCACTGATTATTAACTAATGTGGCAGACACCAAGTTAATCAAGCAGTCAAATCCACCAAAAATGGGACCAATTGCACTGAGAAGGACACATCACTACGACTGTGAGTGCATAACCTGGGCCTGAGGATGCCTCCAGCAGCTTCTCTGTGAGAGACAGTCTAGAAGACATTGGTCTTTAATTTTTTTTTTGAAGTTATGCAATTTAATTTATTTAATATCATTAAGACATTGGTCTTTAATAGTCAGAAAATTCAATCCCATGGAAGACTGATGAAGTATTCCAGATGAAAAAAACTAAAAAGATACAACTAAATGGAAACCATGATCCTGGGTTGGAGTCTGGATTAGAAAAAGAAACCATTGTCATTTCAGATTTTGGGACAACTGATGGAATCTGAATATGGATTATAAGGCCGTTATACTGTGACTGTGTCAGGATGCCCTTCGTTAGGTGCTAGGAGGTACACGCGGATGTACCTAAGGGGAAGGGTCGTAGTGACTGCCATTTGTATTCAAGTGTTTCCCAAATTATCAACAAGGAGCGAAGTAAAAGAGATAATAGGAAGTAAGGAGATAGCTCTCCTCAAATGGGAAGGGAATCGAGAGATGGAGAGAGGGGAGAGGGAGTGGGGGAAAAGGGGGTGGAAAATGGCATTCAGAAACGTCCTGTACATGGACCAACTCCACACAGGGAATGTGAACATTATGCACTGAAAACATGTACGAATAAAAACAGTAACAATAAACAGAGCGCGGTGCTGCATGCTTGTAATTCTTGCAGCACTCTGGGAAGATCACAAATTTGAGCCTAGCCTGGGCAGCTTAGTGAGATCCTAACCCACAACAAATTTAAAAAGGACCAGGACTGTAGTCCAATGTGAAGACCCTGGGTTTACAACATGCCCAGCACCTTGAATTTTTTTCTAAATGGAAACTAAAACATGTATGAGCTATGGAATCGGGCCGTTTGTATCCTAGCTCTGCTACTCTTAGAATTAGCGAATCTGTATGATGGGGTAGGAGCTCCTACTTTGTCGAGTTGTTACAAAAATCAGAGAAAAAACTAGGAATAATGGCTCACAATACACACAGCTGCCCATGTGCCCAGCATGGTGCTGACTGCGCACACACATCCCCGTGGAGTGTGTGCTTCTGGCAGAGTCTCAGTGACCATCAGCTCTGTTCCTGTCAGAGTTTGGCTGAGGGAGAGGTGCACAGCAGCGTGGAGGGAGGCTGCGGATTGACATCGGCACCCTTCTGCCGTGCAAAGCTCAGAAACGACAGGAGCTGCATGTGGGAAGAGACCGAGCTTGGTCCCTGGCCTCCTGCTTGGCCTCCCAGACTCTGATGCATAGGGATCAGGAAGAAATCCCTGGTGCTTCTGCTCACCCCTGCTGCCAGCTCATGCGGTCGTGGATCAGCTTGCGGGCGGACAGCTGGCCCTGCATCTTCCGGTAGGTGTTGGAGAAGATGGCATCTGCGTACCGCTGCATCCTGCCAAGGAGTTGGGGAGGGCAGGTGAGAGGACAGTGAGGACTGCACTCACCGTCTCCCTGCAAGCTTCCACTGCTGCCCTGTGTCCCATTCACCCCTAGAGAGTCAGAGCTCACTGAACAGCCTCTCTGGAGCTCAGACACTGAGACACTCTTCCTTTCCCCAGAAGAGAAATGGGCATTATCCGAAGAAACAGCAGGGGGCCAGCTGGGGGCTCAATTCTTCGTCTTCCTCCGCACCTCTGCCCTTCCGTCAGGGATGGCTCAGGGGCTGCTTACCTGAGGGGCAGGGACAGGGGCAGCGAGCAGTGGGAGCTGCTGCTGAGGGTGAGGATCACGAAGAAGAGGAATACCCAGAGCGGCATCCTTCACCCCGGGGTGGCACCTGCAGAAGGACAAGAGGGGATGGTTATGCCCGCCATAGCCATGGGGATGCCATTTACCTGCCGGGCTCAGCCCTGGGCTTGGCTCCATGGCAAGCCTTGTTCTTTGTCCTTTGGGAACTGTGGAATAGGAAGAAGAGCTCACACTCTGGAAGTCAGGCAGCCCTATATTCAAGTTTCTACCTCTGCCAGCCACTAGCTCTGACATCTTCATCTGTAAAATGGGCATGATAAGGTGCCCTGGCCACCTCATCAAGTCAAACAGAAAAGCCAATGATAGTAGGGAAACTATCCCTCGATGTACCACAAGAGGTAGAACTCATTCTCAGCTCAGGATGGGGAAGAAAAAAGTACCTTCCCATAGGGCCCCCAAATCACCCCGTGCAGTGTGGCACTGATAGCAGGGAGCAGCATAAAATCTCATGCAATTCCTGGCTCTGCTATCACTAGCTATGTGTCCAGGATGCATGGCTTCCCCTCTCTGGGCTGCAGTTTCCCCCACCATAAAATGGAGAGGGTAACCATGTCTTGCATCAGGTCCTTGTGAGGATCAAGTGAGTGAGGCACCCTGGTGAGTAGCTTGGCACATAAGGAACTTTCTAGAACCTTTGCTGTGGTCACCTGACAATGACGCTCTTGGAGGATGGGCTCATCCTGTTTTGTTTTGGGTAGATCTGGAGAGAAGGGAGAAAGACTGTAAGTCTTGACCCAGATGTTGGGTTTCACTGAGGAGTTTTAGCCCTGGAAGAGATCAGAGAGCCAGAATCTTCTCATAGATCATGCAATTACTCTTAATTGGGGCCTGTTGAAACCACATTCCGTGGTTAGAGGCAGGAAAGATAGCAGGGGACAGAGCCACCTCAGCTGGGGAGGTGCCACGCTATGAGCCCGGACTAGCCTGGGAAGCTGGCCTGGGAGGGGCAACCGCGTCTTCTGTCTTCTCATCTCCAGGGCACCCTCACTCTCGGCGGGATACCTGCTTCATGGGGATGTAGACCCATCCCAAGGCCCAGCCAGGTCCAGGGAGTGCAGCCCCCCCTCCTTTCCCGTGATCACCTCCCGTGGCTCCATTTCCTTCCCGTCTTGCTGAGCAGTGATCTCTGCAGGGAGCCAGCGTGGGAGGAACCCACGTTGCTTTTCTGGGTTCATTGTCCTCTCAGGACATCGTCCCCTGTCCACAGACTCCGTGGTCTCCAACAACCCAGGGATGCTTTGGGACCCCAGGGAGCACCCACTGGGAGATCTTTGTACCCCCCGAGCTGCCCAGGGGTCAGCGGTCAGCTCCGCCTTGATGTTCACCATCACCTTCAGTTTGCCAGTTCCTGCCGGGTGGAGCATTTGCTGCCATTGAGTGACAAGGAGCTCACTACCTCCAAGCCATTCTGTCTTATTTCTAGGTAGGGATTTTTTTGTTTTGAGTGGTGGGGATTGAACCCAGGGCCGAGGATGTTTTAGGACATTGTGATCTACCCCTGAGCTGCATCCCCAGCCTTCTAGGCTGCTTTTAGGGAATTTTTCCTTGTTGTGTCAAGTGCCCCTTATGCCACAAATATAGTCATGTGCTGAATAACAATGTTTTGGTCAACCACTGGCCACATATACAACAGCGATTCCCTAAGATTATGTGGCCCAGTGACACTGCAGCTATTTTAGTGTGTGATTGCACACACTGTGATGTTTGCACAATGATGAAACGGTCTCAAGATGCTTATCAGAACACACCTCTGAGCGATGCGTGACTGTGTCTGTTAAGCCTCTACTATTCTCCCACCGGCTGGTTCCCTGCCTCGTAGGTGCCTGGAAGGAGGGACCCAGGTGCAAGGGGAGCCACGGGCAGGGGGTGCCGGTCTTCTGACTGGCTCGCTCCCTGCCTTGTAGGTGCCTGGAAGGAGGGCCCCTGGTGCAGGGGGAGCCATGCGGTGGCGAGCGCTGTTGCACACTGGCCCTCAGGCCGGCCACCACTGCTCAACTGAGAACAACCATGACAGAGAGAAACAATGACACAATTGGCCCACCATGCACCGGCTGCAGATGCCCACCCACGGATGTGTGTGAATCATTCAAACATGGAGAAACCCCTGGGAATACATGCCATACAATGGGTCACTCTTGCTCCTGCCATTGAGAACCAGAAAGGTCCAGAGTCAGCGGAGGAGCAGCTGTTGAACAAGGACTCGGAGAACATGAGAATGCAGACTAAGCCCGAGGGGTCAGAGGTCTTGTGGACTGGGGTCATGTGAGCCGCTCTGAAGCTGTAAGCCAGGAGGACCTTGCACAATACATGCAGAGACTCCCTGGAAGCCATTCTTCCCCTGACAGTACAGGCTGTGGTGGAGCTCCGGAGAAGTCTGCAGCAGGATTCCTGCTGCCTGTGCTGACAGCTGGGGAGAGGACACTAACTGGTTGTGGGGTCCCAATGTGATGGGAGGCTGGAGAGAAAATGCTACAAAAAAATGGCTTTGGCCCCAGATGGCTCCCTTGATTTTTGACAACCCTTAGGCTGTAATTACTTGTTAGATCCTTCTTGCGTATCTCTGTCTTCCTGAGAAACCACTTTGAAGACACCAACATGTATTACAGCAGCCATTGATATTTACCTACTAATCTATCCATAACTCTGCAATGTTTGTATTGTTCCTATCCTATTTCCTAAATGAATGCATGTCTATTATTATGTGTTTCCTACAAAAAAAAAAAAAAAAAAGAAAGAAAGAAAAAAAAAGCCTCTACTATTCTGGTAAGGACCGGGGCCAGAGAAAAGAACACTTTACGTTTGTCCAGGGCTGCCTCTTTCACCTCCACATGCTGTGCCATGCAGAGCTTCTGCATCTGCACCCATATTCCACAGTCATACCTTTTAGAGATTTTTTTTGAGGCAGGGTCTCATATGTACTGCAGGCTGGCCTTGAACTCACTATGTAGTTCAGGCTGGCTTCAAACTCATGATGATCCTCCTGCCTCAGCCTCCCGAGTGCTGGGATTACTGGCATGTGCCACCACACCCAGCCTTTAGAGATGTTTCACACCTCACTTTGGCCTTTGCTGCTCAAGCCCAGGATCTGCAGTCCTCTGTCCTCCTCACACCATAGCACACACGCTGCCCCTTCTCCAAAGTGATCCAGGAGGCCTCCCCAGAAGTAGAATTTTCTAAGCGGAGAGGTTTTTTTGACACAAGAAGGGCCTGGTGACAAAAACCTCCTAGAGGCAGCCTGTCTCTCTCTCTCTCTGTCTCTATCTCTGTCTGTCTCTGCCTCTGTCTCTCTGTGTCTGTGTCTGTGTGTCTGTTAGTCTCTCTCTGTACTGGGGACTGAATTATCCCAGGGTCTTTGCTGTGAGCGACATTGCTATACTGCTCCTTTTTCTTGAAACAAAGTCTAGCCCAGGCTGGCCTCTCTTGTGGTGATGCTTCTGCCTCAGCCTCCAAGCGTTGGGATTACAGGTGTGCACCACCATGCCCGGCTCAGCCTGGTTCTCTTGCCTTCTTTGCTGCTCGTCTTTGGAAGACATGGGCTTCTCTAAACCCCGGATCGCCTCACTCTGCTCCAGAAGCCCTTGGCTCTCACCTCCCTAGAGCCCCAGACTGGTCTCCTGCTCAGAGCTCTCCCTTGGCCTCACCTCCTGTCCCTCTCCCAAGGGTGGTATAAGTGATTCCCAGCCCCTGTGCCCTCCTGTCTTGCATAGCACCCTCACCCTCCAAGAGCATGCATTGCCATCCTCACGACGGAGGAAAAAGACAAGAGAGGGCCTTTTCCGTGGTCCTCCGTCAGTTAGCTTCAGAGGGGGCGCTTCAGAACAGGCCCCAGTTCCAGGTCCGCAGACTTCATTCTGCTCCCTGAGGCGGGGCCTTAGCTACAGTACCCCATTCACAGAGCTTGCTATTCATGGGGTGCTTCAGAATTCACCTCCTGCATGTGGGAAAGGGTTCTGCAAAAACAAAAAGCATTTGCTCTTTGTCATGGGGCCCCCAAGGAAGTTAAAAAGGGAACAAACAGGAACACCTGCTTGATCGGCACTTTCCTCTGCACACCTGCTACTTTTGAAGAGTTGAAGATGACCTCACCAGAGGGCAGATCTTGGGAAGTCAAGTCCAAGTCACAGTAAGCACAATAACACTCCCATTTGTTCAAAATGAGGCTGTAGCCACATAGTCTGACCAAGCAAGAGGCACAACATTTGCTGTAAACATGTCCAGACACTGCAGAACCCCTGGTCTATGCAAAGCTGATCCATGGGGTCACCATATTCCACTGCACCAGGGAAAACCAGAAGAATTATCCAGCCTACGGTGAGGTAAGAACAGAGGGTATGTCACCAAGGACAAAAGACTTATCCACAGACACATCCCACAAGACAATCCAAGGAGGTAAAAGTCACTGCATGAAGTCTAACCTAAACCTACCAGCCTCCCTGGCAGCCCCAGGATGACTCAGAGAGCATTCTGCTGTTTGAATTCCGTCATCCAAAGTACCAGCCAGTTTTCTGCATGTCTAATTTTGTGCTCAGATAGATTTGAGGGCTCTGGATTCAGGATAAAGAGGCACTTGCTCCTGTTCAGTTGGCACCTTCTGCCAGCTTTCATGCCATGAATGTCATGAGAATTTTGCAAATACACACCATTAGCTACTGACAAAGGTCAGGTCTCAAGTACCTGAATTAGCAAGGCCACTTTTAAAAACCTTAAAAAGTCTTTTAACTTCCTGAAATATTCTGCTTTGGAATTGAGAACTCCAAAGCACAGGCATTGGGCTTAGGGTATAATCCTTTTAACCAGTAGTGTTCCAAGTCAAAGTAAGTCTTTTTTTGCAATACTAGCGATGGAGCCCAGTGCATTATACATGCTAGGCAAGCGCTGTTCCTCTGAGTTATATCCCCAGCCCCAAATCTAAATGTTTAGTGAAGAAGCACCTTGAGCTGTCTGTCAAAAGGATGACAGCACCTCCTTCCAGAAGGGGTTTGAGTCAGCTTATGGTAAAACAAAAACAAGCACTTCAGGACCATTCAAGCAAGGATGAAGAGACAGGTGTGGAGTAATAGAAGCCTCCGAGCACAAATGATTGTGCCTAAAGCTAGGGTGGCTGCAACTGAGCAAGAAATCAAAATATTATCAATTTCCAGGCAATTAGGTTCAATCAGTTCTGTCTGAGCAGTCCATGAGACGTATCGATTTGCACAGCCACTTGGCTCCCCAATCCATGGCAGAGGAACCACGGTTGATAGGGTCCAGCCAGCTCCTGTCTTGCCCTAGAAGCCTGCCCCACACCCTGGAAAGAGCCCTGAAATCTCCCTCATATCCCACAGACTCCTGCAACATGTCTGCCTGCCACTTCTTCCCAAAGTCAAGGTGCCACGCACCCAAGACAATCCCATAAACCCAAGACAAACCATCGAAAGCATGGCAAAGGATTATTTTCCCCAGCATGGAGTCCAAATGTCCTCACAGTCCAAGGGCAAAGGGGACAATGATGGGCCTTTTTGCCTTGGTGTCTCTTAGTGGTGAGGGTGTCAGCTTTTCTTGCCCCCATCCGGCCCACCCGCTGCCACCCCCTCTCACCTCTGATGTGACAGGTCTCTGTCTGCTGAGGTGCTGCTCCAGCTCCACGGACCTAAGGCTGGCCGTTCTCTCTGGCGGCTCTGCGACACTCCCATCATTTATACCTTCATTTTCCTAAGTGTCAGCGTCAGAGAATCAATTACCCACCAGTCCACCAGAGCACTGTTTTTAGCATCCACTTACAAACCCTAATAGGGGAAAGAGGTCTTCCCCCCTGCAAATTAAGACTCACTTTGACCTTTCCATTTACCTTTGAGGGGACAAACAGAATATAAAGTTGTAGTATGATTCAGAGGAAAATAGAGTCTAATACTGCTACTGTAATCATTGGAGAGCTTGTAACAGTGAACCAGCCAGGTTGTTTGTTCTCTGAGGTGAAAGTGCCTTTTAAAAAGTACCCTTTAAAAGGTGCATATAATTCTCTTTTGTAACTTAATTTCACTTTAGGGTAGACAACGTTACCAATAAGTGTTTTTCTCCCCTTAGTGAGAAAAACTGTTTGCTCTCTCCCTTGTCGTCCAATTAGCGGAATTTTCCTCTGTTTGATTTACACCTGCTACCGTCATCAGTGGATTTAGACAGCTCGCCCGGGGAGCAGCCGCCCTCGCATGTCAAGGCAGCGGAACAATACAGTTGCCTCAGAGAAGTGTAAAGTGAACAGAGAGATGGGAAATCTCGGGAGGGTTGTGTTTCTCGACTTTTTCTAGCCAGTAGCGAAGGCATCTTCAAACATGACATAAAAGTGTGTGAGGCAGAAGCTCTGGTTTCCCTTGCAGTTCCTATAGAGGTGTGAAAAGAGCTCCGGGCCCAAGTCCGGCGCCTGCCGCCTTCCGGGAGCCTGCCAGTCACGACCTCTGTGACCCTCAGCAAGTTACTTCTGCAACACAACTTGGATAGGTGGGAATTGGCCCAGAACAGCAACTTTCAAACTTAAACCCTTTCCCTTCTTTAGAAACCTTCTCCATAACTACAGTATGTAAGCAGATTTTTAAAAGTGAGGCCAGCTACTTCAAAACGATCATGCATGCCTGCAGTCCCAGCTCCCCAGGAGCCTGAGGCAGGAGGATCACTTGAGCCCAAGAGTTTGAAGTCAGCATGTGCAATATTGCAAGATTCTATCTTAAAAAGAAAAAAGGTGGTGGGAGGGTGGCTCTGATTGAAGAGGGGAAAGTGGAGACCCCATTTACCAGCCCCTGAGATACCTCTACGGGGCACAGTTAGAAACCAATAGTTTTTGAGATTCTTCCTAGCAATAACATCTTGTGACCTTGCTTCTTAGCCCGCACTGATCCATGTTCTTGGCATAGAGCTAACTTGGTATGTTCCCCACAGAAGTAAGGACTGAGTGGAATGTCACCCTGCTGACTTCACCAGGTCAGGCCAAACCCTCAGGGATTAAGAGTAGGATGTTGGTATTAAGAGGAACATTGTTAAAACAGATGAAAGGATGGGCTGGTGGGTCAGAGTGGCACGCAGCAGAGGAGGCAGCCCATGCTCTGGGGCACTGGACTATTGCATGGTTGCTGCAGCAAGTGCTAGGCCCCTGCAGAGGGCTGGGCACCCAGAATGGATGCTGTGCAAGAGTGCACATGCAGGACTCAAGGAGTTGGCCGGAGAAGCTGTGGGATTCTAGATTCAACCACTGTGGGAGCCCTGTCAGGCATTTTGCTTGGCCTCTGCTCTGACTCAGTTTCTTCATCTGTAAAATGGGAGCAATAGGGCTCAACTCATGAAACTGTAGAATAAGGATTACTGTAACAGTGTAGAACATATGGGGTGGCATACAGTAAGTTCTCACATCAGCATTTATTGCTATTCTCTCTCACTATGCAGTTCAGACTGGCCTTGAGCTCACTTTGTAGCCCAGGCTTGTCTCAAACTCACAATGATTCTCCTGCCTCAGCCTCCTGAGTGCTGAGATTACAGGTGTGTGCCACCATACCCGGCTATCATCGCTATTCTTGTTATTGCCATAAATGAATCCACAGAGGCACAACGAGGTTACACAGTGGCAGAGTGACTTAATGAGGTTACACAGTGACTCAGACAGAAGTCTCACTTCCAAATCCAGTGACCCGCACCAAGCTACAGTTCTCCAAGGCCTACCAGCTCTTCTAATACTTGATCATTTTTTGAAAATTCTCTGCAACCATTCCACCACCGCTGAGCGACATACCAGCCTTAGCTCATGTGTTTTAAGACTCCTTCCATGGGTTTTCATAAATATAAACACCCACGCCACCGTCACCACCGTCCTATCTTGGAACACTTCATCACCCCAAAAGTTCCCTCTGACCCATTTGCTGCCAATCTCCACTCCCGCCCTCAGATCCCAGGAACCATGATCTGCTTCCTGCCTCCATGGTTTTCCCTCTACTGGGAAATTCATTAGAAGTGGAAACATACAGTAGATATTTTTGGTGTTAGGCTTCTTTCAGCAGAATATTCTTGTGATTCAGGACACATATATTCCATTATTTCATTGGATGGCTGCACACAGTTTGTTCATCTTGATGGACATTTAGATTAATTCTAGTTGTGGACTCTTAGGAAAAATGCTGCTATGAGTCTGCATCTAAGACCTTGTGAAAATGTACAATTTTGTTTCCCTGGTATAGGTACCTAGGAGAAGAATTCCTGAGTCGTAGGCAAGCAAGTGTTTACCTTTTTATGAAACTGCTAAAAATCTTTCCACTTACATTCCCACCAGCAGTAGTGACTACCTTGTCAGGGTTGGGTTTTATGTGCTTTGTTTTGTTGACACTGAAGATTGAACCCAAGGTCCCACACATGCCAGGCAAGTGCTTCACCACCAAGCTACATATCTTTTTTCTTTTTTTAAATTTTTAAATTCTGAGACAGGGTCTTGTCAAATTGCCCAGGCTCACCTTGAAATTGTAATTCCCCTGCCTCAGCCTCCTGAGTAGCTGGAATTACAGGCATGCACCAATATGCCCAGCTCACCAGTTTTTAAAGAGCATTTATTTCCTCATCTTGCAAACTCCTATCACACACCTAATCAGGCCCCGACAGATCTCAGTGGGTTAACTGTCCCCCCTGAGAGTCTGGTGGCATTTCTGCCATTAGGAGTAAGTGGAACCTTTCACTCTGCATAACATTTTTCTGGGGCACTATGAAAACATGAGGACTAAAGTGTATGGATACAATGTTTGTTTTCAAAAAGCTTAGGAAGGCAGACAGGGAAGATGCTAAATAATTACTCCTAGTGGGTAGGTCCAGAGAGGGACACAACATCAACGCTCCAAAGCAAACACCTATAATTCCAGCACTCTGGAAGGCTGAGGCAGGAGGACTGCAAGTCTGAGTCCAGCCTGAGCAACTTGGCCATTTAGGCAAGACCCTGTCTCAAAAAATAAATTTAAAACAAAGAAGGCGGGGGATGTAGCAAAGTACAAAAGCCTTTATAACCCCCCCAACCCCACCCCTAAGAATAGGAAAAAGGAGAAATTATGGAAAACTGGGAGTGCATCATCAGACAGAAGCTGGAGAGAAGCCTGAGACAGGTGTACCACTATGTGCTTCCACTCACTGGGGCTGCATGTGGGTTTAGATGTGAAACCCAGCTCTGCCACTTCCAAGCTGTGTGATTCCAGACAAGGCCCTAGATCTCTCTGAGCCTTGGTTCCCACACTCACATGACGGAGATGACAAAGCCTACCTCCCAGTTTGCTGTGAGAGTCTTTGCTACCTAGTGTTTTGGTAAGTGGTAGCTGTTGTTACAGTTTTTGACCAAGCTGAGCTCTGAAAGCCAAGGCAGCACGGCAGGGGAGAGCTGAGCACCACCTTGGTGCAAACTTATTTGTAGTAAATTCTCCTGAGGCCACCAAGCAGTGCCATACCCACCAAGCCCACCAAGAAACTGGACAGGGAGCGGGGAGCCAGGAGACCTGAGAATAAGAGCCCAGCTCCTCCACTGATTCCCCTGGCTGCCTGGCCTGACCGGGTCCTCTGGCAGATGGCGAGAGAACCCTTGCTTGCCTGCGGCTGCTGGGCTCTGTCTCAGGACATGTTCTAACCCAGCATTAATTAGCCATCATGGCTGTGTCTAGGAACTGGGGGCGTGAGCTGCAGAAATAGTGTCCAGAGAAAGGCAGGCTTTAAAAGGCCCCAAAAGTCTAGGACAGAGACCAAGCCGCAGTGATAGGAGAGACAAGCTGCGCATTTGTGTTACAAATTTCCAGTGTGTGTGAGCCAGCCATTCAAACGGGGGCACTGAAGGCTGCAGGCTTGGGGCGGGGAGCAAGGGACAAAGGGGGCCTGTCTGCGAGCCTCAGACCCTGCTTTGTAAAAGCTGCTTTCACCACCCTCCCTGGAGTATGTCAGCCTCCCCAGCCCAAGGCCACTGTGCAGGGAGGGGTGGAGGAGGTCTGGACCCCAGGCTTGACCCTCCCCCTGCCCTCCTGGGCCTGCATTTTTGGAGTCATCAGCATGGGTGCTCAAGTGTGCTATCAGAGCGAGGCAACCAGGGTTTGGAGGTATGACACTGCTTGGTGGCCTCAGACAGTCACCCAACTTTCCTGGGCCTCAGTTTCCTCTTCTGTAAAATGGGGTTGGGCTGGTCAGTTCTCCTATTCCACCTGGTTCTATAGAGTAGAAGGACCTGAAATTGGCAACTCGAAGGTTCGTCTCTTTCTGGAAAAGTCTGCATTTAGGGAGGTCGTTAGAAGAGTTCTTTAATAAGGTAAAGTTGACTGCACTTAGGAAATCAGTGAAGTAACCTGTTGCTTGGAAATGATACCGATGAGTAAGAGTTTCAACATTTACCTTGCTTCCAATCGCTGGGACTGCCCCAAGTTAATTATGAATGTTCACCGGGATGGTTTTTGGGTGGGCAGACTTGGTGCAGGTGCTGAGCACACTGCCACAAGGGAGCTGCCCCCATGGATCCTTTAGGCAGCTTTCCTGATGTGGGGGTGTATGCTTGTAATCCCAGCTACTCGTGAGGCTAAGGCAGTAGGATCGAAAGTTCAAGGCCAGCCCAGGGAACTTAAAATACCATAAAATTTATCTAAAAATAAAATTTTAGAAAGGGCTGGGGGCACAATTCACCTCTAGAATGCCTGCCTAGCATGCATGAGGTTCTGAGCTCACTCACCAAAAACATAAAAAACAAAATGAAACAAAACCAGCCAACCAGCCAACACCTTTGGAGTCCATCTCTCCAATAAGCAGTGACGGTACTGTGGAAAATTGTCTCTGTTCCTGGGACCCTCTGGATACTTGGGACCAAATCGATATATCTTTGATCCCCTAAAGTGTTCTAATCAATGTGAGCCAGAAACCAGTAGCATCGTAACACAGAATCTCAGGCTCCACTTGGGAAGAAAAAGTTGTCAGATACCCAAGATGGTCTTAGAATGGTCCCACCATTCTGATCAGGGAGGAGCGTCCTGGATGCAGGCAACCGGCAGATGTCGCTGTTCCCCAGGCATTGGTGGTGTCCGGCTAGGCTCACACCAGAGGCCCGCTGCGGCTTTGTTCGCTATGAAGTCCCGGGACAGCCAAGGAGTCCAGGAGGGTCTGTCACGCCTGCCTTTTCCTCTGCCGCCCAAGACCCCCTCTTCCTCTTTCTAGTTCCTGTCCCAGCTTCTCAGCTATGGTTGCCCCCGGGGCCGCTGTGTGAGTCCAGCCCCTGCCTCAGCATCCAAGGACAAAGCCGCTTGCTCTTGGAGCGAGAACGCGCCCCAGGAATGAGGAGGCGTCTGCTGGGAGGCTCCCCTCACTCCGATCTCTGAATTAGAGGATCATAGTGGCAACCAGACCTGCAGACACAGAGATAGGAAGTTCTCGTTATTTTTCTGTAACAGGCAGAACCCAAGGCCTGCCTGGGACTCTTTTCCAGTTTCCTGTCTGAAATGAGGACGAAATGTCATTGTTGGGTTATGTCCTCACTTCCCTTCTGTGGTCACAGTGCTAGTAAGGGAACCCTCATATCCCTGAGAACAACATATCTGGGGTTCAGACTCAGGGCCCTCCCCTAAGAGTCAGGAAGCCAAGTTGTGGGGATATCCCTCCAGCGCCCCAAGCTCCCAGCCTTTCAATTTCCCCCCATCCTCAGAAAAGTCCCTGAATCCCCAGCTGAAGAGCGGGATGAAGTCTGGCCTCCTCACCTCCTGGCTCCCTGTGGTTGAGTCCCGTTGGAGCTGAAATGCCTCCAAATCCCCAAATCCCAAACTCACAGCGGAGACCTGGCTTCCTGCTCAACTCTTACCACCCTGACTCAGCCCCAGTCACCAGTACCCAGCTACTTACAGAAACTCAGTTGTTCTGAATGACAGCAGCATAGGAATAACATCCATGTGGTAGTCATGTAACATACATGATCTCTCTGAACAACCTGAAGGGTCAGGACACAGAGTACTCAGTTGCATGGTGGAACGAACTGAACCCTGGAGACGTTGTATGCCTTGTCCAGCCTCACACAGTCAGTGGGGGAGCCAAGGCTGGGTTGGGTGACCAGCCCTCCGGCCTCAGCATCCTACGGCTGACCTCTCTCAGCCCTACAACAAATAGCAGATTTCCCACCATGCAGTCTTAACAGGATGCCCGTGGATCCCGCAAGGTGGAGCAATAACTGTGACACATAAGGACTTCCTGGACAGTGACAGGGTGGCTATGATGGAAGATGGCACTGTGTTTTTCACATGCACTCTTCATGGTGATAATTGTTTGTTTGCTTGGGCAACCCACCCGGGGCCCCTTCTGTCTCTGTGTCTCAGACAGAAGCTTTCATTCCCCCAGTAAGTATATTCTGCTCTTCGTTGTTCCTAAAATTCATTCTTTGATTTTAGAGAACACGAACTTGTCCTGGATATCTTTCAGGTTGTGAGTTTCTTTCCCCCATATCATTTGGAGGTCTTCCACCGAGATCATTGGACGGAGGTAAGAGTTTGCTTTTGTTTCATAGACTCTGGATTGGGACTCGTTTAGGTAACAAATTTTTATGCTTCAAATTTTGTTATGTCTTTGCACATTGCTTATAATTGCTTATGCTTTGTTTATTTTGGTACTGGGGATTGAACCCAGGACCTCCACACTGCTTATGCTTTGTTTGTTTTGGTACCGGGGATTGAACCCAGGACCTTGCCTGCCCTTTGAATTTTTTACTGAGACAGAGTTTCACAAAGATGCTAAGTTGCCCAAGTAGAGCTTGAACTTCTGATCCTCCTGCCTCAGCCTCCCAGAGTGCTGGGATTACAGGTGTCCAGATGTCCATCATCACACCTAACTTGGTAGTGACAATTTCAAAAATTAACATTAGAACTTTGGTGTGGTGATTTCATCAGTAAACCTGGAGCAAAAAGTTCCAGGTTCTCCTCCGACCTTGCACTCCATTTACATATCCTTCAGTTTGGAGATGGTCCCAGGTATGCACAAACATTCCAGAATATTAATGCATGATGAAAAGTCATTATGAATTTATTTGCATATTTTGTCATTCATTCATGCTTTTCATCCATCCTTTGATAATCCATCTATCAGACATTTGTGTAATAATACCTGCCGGTGCAAAGTGTGGTTGGTGTTCAGAAGCCATGAAAGAGTAAGACACAATCAAATGGATTGATATTTATCAAGTGCTTGCTACATGCTATTCACTGTGTTGGGGGCTGCAGGCATTCTGTCAGCTTGCTTTGGTGGAGATTTCATTCTAGCTAGGCAGGCGGGTGGCAGGCAAGCAAATAATTATACACTGTTGATGTGCAGGATCTATAATAGAAGTGCACCCAAGGTGCTACGGGAGCGGAGGGGTGGGGGTTGCTCTGCCGGCAAGCAGACAAGGCTTTGCAGAGGACGTAGCAGTTAGCTGGGGCCCTGGAGAAGCAAAGCCACTTGGAGTGGCTAGAGGGGTGAGGACCCTCCGTTCTTTGTGCACCTCAGAACTGGGCTCCAGGTTCAGCTGTCTCGAGCAGACTCTGGGGCTCTGGAGTTTCAACCAAGGCTCCAAGTGATTCCAATACAGGTGTGAGAACCCCGGACCTGTGGCTTCCCCAGCAGGAAACGTGGCTGATTCTCCCACAAGGCACTACGGGCAAGCCGTGCAAGGTGTCAGACGCCACCCTAAGGAATTCAGGCCTTTCCTGCTCTCAGTGGAGAGAATCCACAGGAGGCTTGCAAGGCCAGCAGGGGCTGTTCTGGGTGGAGAGTGTTACCAGCAGCCTGAAGGGCAGAATGGGGAGCAGTGAGACACAAAGAAAGAGCTCAGTTGGGACACTTTTACAGGCTCTGAGCCAGGGGTGTGGCGGGGAGCACCTCCAGGGGGGCTCTGGAAGATGGATGATCTGCCTCAGGCAGCTGAGGAGTGAAGTGAGGGAAGGGGATGTTACGAACACCTGGAGGCCATGGGGATGACTAGGATGCTTGGTGGAGCTGGCTGAGAGAAGGAGCCATGGGTCTGTTGTGCACATGTGGAGTTTTTAGGAGTTGCCACCTTTAGGTATCTGGTCTGGGGCTTGGAGAGGTGGCCGAGCCCTTGAGGAGCTAAGGGCCTTGGGGGCAGGGACCTTAGAAAGGTAACTTCCACTTTCAAGGCAGATGGAGGCAGAATTTTAAAAATAGGACCAGAAGAATCCATTAGAAAAGCGGCTGTTAGCTGTCAGTCTGTCACCTCTACTTTGCAGAAGGACAAACTGGGACCCAGAGGAGTCAGTGGCTTGTCCACAGCCCCTGCGCCCCTCAGTGGGGAGGTGGGATTTTGAACCTAGGCTTTTTGATTCCAGTGACCACCTTTGCCTCTCTGCTGAGTCTCCAGGAGCAGAATCCTGTCCACAGCCACAAAGTGAACAGATGCAAACATGGGGGAGGGGAAGACAGAGGTGAGGAAGAGACTGCAAAAAGGACTTGCAAGCGGGCAGGAGACGCAGCTTGGTGGCTAAGCACTTGTTAGGCATTCATGAGGCTCTGTGTTGGATCCCCAGCCCTGAAAAAAAAGAGGAAAGGCCGTGAAGACTAATATATTCCATTAGTGAGCATATTCTTTTTGTTGTTTGTTTGTCTTTTGAGACAGGCTCTCATTATGCAATTCAGGCTGGCCTTGAACTCACTTTGTAGCCCAGGCTGGCCCCAAACTCACAGGGATCCTCCTGTCTCAGCTTCCCTAGTGCTGGTATTACAGGCATGTGCCACCATGCTTGGCTTTAGTGAGCATATTATTATCTCTCCCACTAGAACATTTTGAAGCAAATCCCAGTCTTCAAGTCATTTCATTCATGAATATTTCAATACGTATCTCAGAAAAGATAAGGGCTTTTTCTTTAACATAATTACAATCTCATTATTGCCCCTTAAAAAATTCTAACATTAATTCCTATTAAGGGAAGCTACCGAGGGCAATTGGATTCGACAGGCCTCAGAATGGAAGTGAAGCTTGCGTAGCTAGAGCTGCTATTGTCACAAAGCATGATAAGAAATTTAAATTTTCCCAGGGTAATTACAGCTGAGGTGAACAGGGGATTGGAAATGCAGATCTGAGAAGCTCATGAGGCTCCGGAAAGGAAATGTTACAAAGAGGGGGAAAAGTATGGAAAGGTTTGCAGAATACAAAAGTAGAGGCTTTCCTTTCTGACTTACCTCTTCCTCATCTGAGGGTTGTTAGTCATAAATGCAAAATCAGAACCAGGTCTAAAGCGAAACCAAACAGATAAAAATAACACAATACAGAGTTGCTAAATGCAACAAGACACCTTCTGGGGACTTCTTTCTCACTAAGGCTTTCTAAATTGCTCACTTTAAAGATTAGGATTATAACGACACAGACATTGATCAGAACATGTTAGCTTCCTGGGAGGTCCTTATTATGGTTTGTGTCTGGATGTCCCCCCAAAGCCTCATGCAGTCATGGGGTGGGCTTCTAGAGATTGTGATTGATTCATGGTCCAATGCTGAGATTATGGGTGTAAGTGACACACCCGCCCTGCGGCAGGTAGCCTGAATACAATATAAGGGAAAGAAAGAGGCCTGCCTGCCACTCCTCCCTTTTGCTTTTGTTGCTTTTGCTGTCTTCCACCACCATGAACTGTTGCCCTCTGCCATGTGCCACCCTGCCTTGGAGCCAACCGAGTATGGACTGAAAACTCCACAAACTCTGAGCTAAATAAACTTTTCCTTCCTTAATTCTGGGTGTCAGGTATTTTGTCTCAGCAATGAGAGAAAAGTAACCAAGACGGGGGCCAGGGTTATAGCTCAGTGGTACAGTTCCTGCCTGGCAAATGCAAGATCCTGAGTTCAATTCCTGGTACCAAGAAAAAAGTAACCCAGACAGTCCTGTACACTTGTTTATTTATTTATTTTTTTTTTTTGGTTTTTCTCCGGTACCGGGAACTGAACTCACGACCTTGCGCTTGCCAGGCAGGCGCTTTTGCCGCTGAGCTAAATTCCCAGCCCCCTGTACACTTGTTTAACTGGTTAGCATGGACACTATGTCTACTGGCCATCAGGAAACCTTATTTCTAAGTCCAATTCCTCTATGAACTTGCTCTGTGAATTTGTGTGAGTAAATTCACTTCCCTGATCTGTAAAATGAAGGTGTTAGGCCACAAGACTTCATGGTTCTCTTTAAACTCTGAGTTCTCTGATTTGACAAGTTACCTAATAAAAGGACACTTATCAGATAGGTGTGGTAGCACATGCCTATGGTCCCAGCTCTCTGGGAGGCTGAGGCAGGAGAACTGCAAGTTGGGGGCCAGCCTGGGCAATTTAGCAAGACCCCACCTTACAACAAATAATAAAACAGAACTGGGGATGTAGCTCAGTGCAAGGGCCTTGGGTTCAACTCCCAGTATCAAAAAAGGTGTTTATCTCCTGGGATCTAGAAAGCATTATTGGGGTTTGTTCAGTGCTGCATGGCACGTGCAGAATGCTTAGATTACCCAAAGGAAGGCTGCCGTGGAGACACCATGTGTTTATTATGCAGGTTTGTACTTCAGAACCACTTGGAGCTGCACTTGGCTGTCTCCCAGCTCTTCATAAACTCTGGGGACATCGCCGGTGGAGGGGGAGCGCAGGGAGCCGCGCAGAGCCACCCACAGATGGAGTTGGTTGCCTGAGGCCCAGGAAGCAAATTGCACAAATAAGTTAAAATGACAGCCCAACTTCTGTTTTTCTCCTTTGGCAGGTAAAGGAATTGATGGATGGTGGCCAGGGACTTGGGGGTGAGGTGGAGCTAAGGGAAGGGGCTGTCAGAAGCCCACAGATCAAGTTGCCATATGTTGCTGGGATCCTGGGACCTTGGCCCAGGGAGTTGCATTTGAGTGGAGCCTCAAGGGCTGAGGTTGATGCCAGGCACAGGGCTGCATACTGGAAATCCCTGCACTTGGGGAGGGCGAAGCAGGAGAATTGCAAATTCAAGCCCAATCCAGGGAGTTTGTGATTTAGCAAGCTAAGATCCTAACTCAAAAAGAGCAAAAATTAAAAATAAATGCATAAATAAAGGGCTGGTGTGTGTGGCTTATTTGGAAGGCCTTGGATTCAATCCGTAGTACCGCAAATAAATAAATAGATAGATAGATAGATAGATAGATAGATAGATATTAAAAAACTGAAACTGAAGTTGGGGGGAAGCCAGAGTCTGAGAGAAGAGAAAACAGAGACACCATCCTAGACTAGACTCATTCTAGAACGAGCCCGTTCTAGAACCCCTGCCTCTGACGGGCTCTAGCCTTACACACGCAGCAGAGGAGCGGGTGGTTCCCAGGCCCAGCTGCTGAGATTTCTCTTTTCAGTTCCTCCAATGTGCTGTACCTGCTCCTACCACACAGTTTCTACTAGCCGAGTCCTTTTCTAGAAGTCATCAATACCTGTCACATCTGCTAAGACTGGGGCTGGGGATTTAGCTCAGCGGCACAGCGCCTGCCTGGCAAGCGCAAGGTCGTGAGTTCGATTCCTGGTACCGGAAAAAAACAAAAAACAAAAAACAAAACAAAACAAAACAAAACAAAACATCTGCTAAGACTTCAGTGCAAAAATACCACTCCAGGAAGCCCTCGTTGACCTCTGTTTTTTCTTTCTTTCTTTCTTTCTTTCTTTCTTTCTTTCTTTCTTTCTTTCTTCTTTCTTTTTTCTTCTTTCTTTCTCTCCTCCTTCCTTCCTTCTTCCCTCCCTCTCTCCCTTCCTCCCTCCCTCCCTTCCTTCCTTTTCTTTCGTTCTGAGACAGGGTCTCACTATGGTCAACAGGTCCATAGAAGGAAGGCCTTGAACGCACAGCAAACCTTCTGCCTCAGCCTCCCTCTGGAGTGCTGGAATTATGGGTGTGTGCTACCACACCTGGCTCTTTTGACCTCCCTATTTCATACAAGCCAATCCATTTTTGCATAGTAATTTTAAAAAATAGTGCTCACTGCAGTTACCACTCTTCATGTATTTCTGTTCTTATTTAATTTCTACTTGTGAAATAGCTTCAAGCTCTCAGAAAAGTTGCAAGAATAATACAAAGGAAGCCATATGCTCTTTGCCTGGAGTCTCCAGTTGCTAATATTTTATCACTATCTCTCTATAGGAATACATAGAGATTATATACACAAGTATACATATGCAGATAATATGTATGTTTTTTTCTCTGAATCACTTAAAAATAATTTCCACACATTTCCCCTTTACCTCTAAATATTTAAGCATCACACACACAGACACACATAATATACATGATTGTTTACTTCTATAACTCCAGCACAATTAAATTGATTTTTTTTTTTTTGTGGTACCGGGGATCAAACTCAGGACCTTGTGCTTGCCAGGAAGGCTCTTGTGCCACTGAGCTATATCCCCAGCCCCTAAATTGATTCTTTAAATGATAGCTGTCTCCTTTTACTTAAAGGGAGGCTCCATAAGGGCTAGGTCAGGTCTTGCGCAAGACCCAGGTGTGTTTCTCTACCACAGTATCTGGAACATGGTAGTACTCTATAAATACGTGTTGAATGCACAAGCAATCCTGCTCGGGAGCTCTTGTCACTAACATTGCATTTCCCCCCAGCTGCCTGCATTCTTACTTCTCTGCTATGTGTGTGCATGGGGTGGGATGTTCTGACTTGGCCACCGCCTATTTCTGTGGGGAACTGGGATCCCACTGAAGTCAGTTATGGTGCCTGAAGACTTGGCTCCTGTCATTTTCACATCCTCTCCAGCCAGCTCTGGCTCTTGCTCAGCCACGTTCTTGATGGGCAGCTACCTTTCCTCTGGCCCAGTGGCACCTGCTGACCATCACAGCCGGTTAATTGGCCCCACAACAGAGCTCTGGCAGAGACAGCTGGAGCATGGGCCGATCTTCCCATGTACTTGCTTGTGTGAGGAGCCTGCGTCTACCCTCAGAGGCATTGGCCCACCAGATGCCCTGCCTCCCTGACCGTCATGCTGGGCCCTTCTGTTGGGACTCTGTAGGTCGTTGTTAGTTGCTAGAGGATCCCAGTGGAGGGATAGATCTGCCCAGAGCATATCAGCTCACAGGTTCCTGAGTTGCAGAGCCCTGTAGAGATCATTTAGGACAGAGGTTTTCCAAATGGGGGCTCCACCCAGCAGCAACCATGCCTCCTGGGGACTCAGGAGAAATGTCCCTCCTCAGACCTACTGAAGCAGGAACTGGGAAGAAGGGGCAGCAGTCCTTATCAAACTGGCCCCTGGCACTTCGCACAGCACTCAGGTTCCCAGTGTTCTGCTCTCGGCCCACTCCACCTCCTCTCAAGGGAAAATATCCAGCCCGGGAAGTCACCCTCACACCTCTTCTCACACAGGCACCTTCTCTGCTCATTGTTGTCCATCCGCAGCTTATTGTGTCTGTTTTTTCTAAAATGTTTTCAGAATCAAAAATAAGTTTATCACAGGCTATTCCATTACCATGGCAACCTGGCAGCCAGCTAGAAGAAAGCAGGTAGCACCACTGCCTTGGGGTCTCAGTGGCACTAAAGGAGCTGTGGAATTTCACTCTGGGGGTCTTTCTAACTATGCATGGCCTCTTTGTTTCTCTCATCTTTTCCTTCTTCTTTCTCTTCTTCTCTTTTTGGTCCCTTATCCCTCTCTCATCTCACTACAAGCAACATGTGGTCTAATCATTTAGATTCTCCAAGAGGCTGCCACGTCCAGCCTTGCCTCTGAAACCAACTGTAACGCCGGGAGGTAGGCTGATTTGAGCAGAGCTGTTTTACTGCATTATTATCCTCATCAAAATTTTTCTTGGATTGATTGATGTATCTTTCGGGAAAGGGGAAGTACATGCACAGAGTGCAAAAATCAACAGGCGTGAAAGGGCACACGTTAAGAGTAAGTCTCCTTATAATCTCAGGTGTGCAGTTCTCTCCCCGGGGGACTCCTCACCTGTTCCTCGTGCACCGTTATGCGGATGCCCCATACACATGGAAGGACGCTTCTTTATCGTCTTTTCCTTTCATGGCAGCTGTCCACACTTATCTCTCTGCACCTTGCTTTTTTCACTCAAGATGTCTGAGGAGTCCTTCTCCAGCCTTTAAACTTGCCTCCTACTTTTTTTTTTTTTTTTTTTTTTTTTTTTGGTTTTTCTCCGGTACCAGGAACCGAACTCACGACCTTGCGCTTGCCAGGCAGGCGCTTTGCCGCTGAGCTAAATCCCCAGCCCCCGCCTCCTACTTTTGATGTTGTTTGAGATGCTGTGTCTTGCTAAACTGCCTGAGCTGCCCGTGAGCTCACAATCCTCCTGCCTCAGCCTCCCGAGAGGCTGGGATTACAGGTGCATGTAGCTACCTCCTGCTTTGTAATAGCAGCATATTCCATGGTCTAGATGGAATCATCGTTTATTCAAACCGTCTCCTGTTGGTAGATATATGGGTTGCTTCTAGTCTTTTGCTGTTTTCATCTCCATTTTACAGCTGGAAAAACTGTGAATCAGAGATGGAAGTGACCCAAGGACAGTCCCAAAGGAAATGTTGGCATCCTCAGGCATTACTTAGCTATAAAATATAAGACAAAAGGAAGAGTTACTGACCACTGAATTACAATAAAGGGCCATCCAGGGACCTGAATTCTTCGCTTCTTTTACTCTTGTCTTATCTAGTTCAGTTAAATTTTACTAATTCTGCCTGATGCTTGATTTGTAATTAAAGAATCTTTTGTGGAAGTATTTTAAGCCTGTCTTCCTTGATAAATGATAATTTTTGGTAGGGCAAGGACCATGTTTTCTTCATTCCTGTGTTGTTCTAACAAGTACTTTGTAATAGCTGGTATGTAATAGGTGCTCAATAAATACCTGTTGAAAGGATGAAAGAACCAGGATTGTTGGAGAGAGCTGGTTTTAGTCCTGGGTGCAACATTTATTAGTATACAACTAATCCTAAACCTATCACTTTTTTGTTGTTGTTGTTTTTCCAGTACCAGGAATCGAACTCATGACCTTGCGCTTGCCAGACAGGAGCTGTGCTGCTGAGCTAAATCCCCAGCCCCACTAAACCTATCACTTGACCCCTGTATGTCTCAGTTTCCCACATGTGAAATAGAAGCACCTCTCAGGTTTGCTGGGAGAATGGAGTGACTGAATGCGGGTTACATATCCATCCCAGGACCCTGTGTGCAGCCAGGTGTTCTTATTAGGCCTGAGCTTCTCTCAGGGTCAAGTGCTGCCTGGAAATTCTGATGGCGGGAACCCAGAGAGCTTCAAGGCCAAGGTAACTTGAGTTGGGCCCTGCAGAGGAGTAAGATTCCAGTGCATGTGGCTAGGGCTAGCTCTCTTTAATGAGTTCATCCAACTACGAAATGGAGATGAAGACACCCAGTTTCTGGCTCCCTCTGGGAGAGGGTCCAGCCTACAGTCCCTCAAGAGGAAAACACTATACACTTACAAGGCGCCATTGTTATTCAGCTGGAAAAGTGCCTTCGCGGGACAAGTGAGCTAATCCCTGCCAAATATGATGCTGCTTGCGCTGTGTATAATTGAATATTTAGCATGGATTTAACTCAGGGAGCCAACTGTGCTGTCAGAGCCAAGTTTAATGGGGCACTTAATAAATGTGGAGGTAATTAATACCAACCAGATGTCGGGCGTGCGTGAAGTTTGTGCTGCTTCAGTGACTGACGCACTTCAGGGAGATGGAGTTCTGGACTCAACCAAGGGGGTGGGGAGGGTGAGCCCTGCCTGTGCCTTTGAACAAAGTAGATTATCTGCTCTGAGGCCTCAGGAGGCCCAGAGAGTCAGAACATGGTGTGTCCCAATGCCGTTGGGCCCCCTCAGTTCCCAAATGAATGTGGCCCTGGCCTTGCTGAACATGGAAGATGTACCACTGCCTGGTGAGAGCAGCCTCTGGCTTTGGTCCTGCCTTCTGGATCCATGAGGCTCTACCACACCTAGTGTTCATTTCACAATGGAGCTGAGCCTAGGGTGCAAGGGAGCCCATGGGAACACTGCAGGTCAGGCCCAGGCAGGAACCATGCGGGGTCAGGTGTCAACAAAGTCCTGCACCAAGCGCCACCTGTTCTGAACAGAGCCCCAGACTCCGGACTCACCACAGCCTCTGACTGACCCCTGCAGCTAGGAGTTCTGCCTGTGGATTCAGAGCCCAGGACAGGGATACTACTCGTAGTTGGACCAGCGTCCATTCTTTAGCAAGGATTGAGGATGTGTTCACCCCATTCATCTTGAGCGTCCCACACATGGGGACTCCGGTGGTAGGCAGCGCAAGTGACAAATCCGAGCTTCACCCCCATTCTATGAAATGAATATTCTCTCCTACTATTCCTCTAGGAGGGCTTTGTCTCTCTTGTCCTGGTCATTCAATCCACAAACATTCACGTGTACCTACATGAGCCCAGCAGTGTGCTAGGTGCTGGGAGACAAGAATGAACAAAGGAAATGGAGATGGCGTCCAGTGGAGGAAGAACTGGCAGCAAACAGGTAAACAAACAAGCCAGGCGTGGCAGGGTATGCCTGTGATCCCAGCACTCAGGGAGGCTGAGGTTGCAGCATTGAAAGTTCAAGCCCAGTGTTGACAATTTAGTGACATAGTAAGACTGACCCTCAAAATAAAAATAAATAAAATGAGCCAGGTGTGGTGGTGCATGCCTGTAATCCCAGCACTCAGGAGGCTGAGGCAGGAGGATCATTGCAAGTTTGAGACCAGCCTGGGCTACAAAGTGAGCTCAAGGCCAGCCTGAATTGCATAGCGAGACCCTGTCTCAAAAAGACAAAAAATAAAATAAAATAAATAAATAAACAAACAGATAAATAAATAAATAAATAAAATGGTCTGAGGATGTAGCTCAGTGTGAAGGCCCTGGGTTCAATCCCCAGTACCACTGTTATCAACCCCACCACCAAAAAAAAAAAAAAAAAAAAAAAAAAGCAAACAAGAGAATTACAAATTGTGATAACTACTGTAAAAGACAAGAGCAGGGGCTGCAAGTGTAGCTCAGTGGTAGAGTGCTGTGTAGCATGAGTGAGGGCCTGGGTTTAATTCTTAGTGTAGCAATAAGAAGAAAGAGACATAGGCAGGGACCTGTGACAGAAAGTAAGGGAGCTTTACTTAGAGTGAGGGTTTCTCTTATCTAACCCCTCACATTATTAAAAGCACCCATTTATGTCGCTCATGGTTTTGTGCGCAGGGAGTTTGGGAAGGGCCAGGCCGGGGCTCCATCGCTGCTCTGTGTGGTGCCTGCTGAGGCATCTGGCACCAAAGAATCCACTTCCAAGATGATGTCATCACAAATTTCATAGCAAAAAATGTCACGTTTTTCTCTTTTGTAAAGGTCAGAAGAATTGTGCAGCAAACAATACCTACCACTTAGATTCTAGCTGTCCTGTTCTACCGCCTCAGCTTTAGGGCACATTTCCTTTCCCTGAGATGACTTCTTCAGGCTCAAATCAAGTGCCTGATGCTCCTGGGATTCTTGTACCCATGTGGTGTGGGGCTTTCACAGCGTGGTAGTCCCTAGGTGATGGCACTTCTTACATTACACTTGTGTAGTACTGAGCACTGACAGAGCCTTCACACTGAGCTACATCCCCTGTCCACCACCCCCCTTTTTGAGACAGAGTCTTGCTATGTAGTTCTGGCTGTCTTTGAACTTGCTGTGTACCCCAGGCTGGCCGTGAGTTTATAGCACACTTCCTGCCTCAGCCTCTTGAATGCTGAGATTACAGGTGTGCATCACCATGCCCAGTCCTAGTCCCTCATCTTTTTTTTGGTACTGGGAATTGAACCCAGGACCTTGAGCTTGCCAGGCAGGTGCTGTGCCACTGGGCTATATCCATGGCCTTACTTTTTTTTTAAATTTTGAGACAGGATCTCATCAAGTCACTAACTTGCCCAGGCACTTGTGATTCTCCTGGATCAGCCTCTCAGAGAGCTGAGATTACAGGTGTGTATCACCATGCAGTGAAGCCTGTTCTAAAAGGCTGAGACTTGGGCTGAGCCCTGAGGGATGAGAACGAGCCTGTTTGGTGAAGAGTCAGAAGAAGGGTATATTCCAGGCAGAGAGGCCAACAGGGCAAAGGCTGGGAGATGCAAGGTGAGGTTTGCACCTCTACTTTCCTTTCACCTTATCCAAATACAGTAAGTCCCTGGTTTACGAATGAGCTCCACTCCAGGAGAACGTTTGTAAGTCGGACTCATTCTTAAGTCTGACAAAGTGAGTCTTGTATGAAACCTGTGAAATTTCACAACTTGAATGTTCTTAAATTGGGAACTTACTATACAGCCTATCCAACAGGACGCATATGGAGCCATCTCCCTCATGGAGCCTTCCCACATGGCTCTGTCTCTCCTGGTTCTTTCCTTTTCCTGGAGCACACATATCTGTAGCATTTATCTGAATTGCACAGGTTGGTCAGGTTGTATAATGGGCATGCACACGCACAGTCTGAGGCCGTGGTGAAGCTGCTAACCTTCCTTCACCAGTAAATGAGAATAATAATAATAGTAGTAATACCCACTTTATAGGGTTACTGAGGAGGAGAGGAGAATACTGACATGTAAAGTGCCTGGCATGCAGTGAATACATAATAAATGGCAGTTTTAATTAATACTTACAAAGCTGCCTCACGCTGTCATGTGTTAAGCTACTTTAGAAAGTTATTCACAGCAGAAATCATTCTCGTTTTTCACCTTTTTCTCCTTCATAATGCATAATGTTAAATGATAGGAACAAGCATGCCGCAAAGTTCTCCAGTGTGCTGTGGTGCTGCTAATGGAGCCATGCAGGGCACAGAGATGTGCAAAACTCATCTGGCAATTTCCAGAAGCTTCCAGAAAGTGAGAAAGTAGTTGTACCTGCAGCAGCCACACTAGGGGACCTTTCACATTTGGCTGCAGAGACTAATAGACTTCAAAGCACCCGCTCACCTGTATTAGTATGCTGAGGGCGCCTTGACAAAGTACATAGCACCGACTGGATGGCTTCAACAACAGATAGTTATTTTCTCCCAGTTCTGCAAGCTGGAAGTTTGAAATCAAGGTGTCTGTTGACACCTTCTAAGGACTGCAAAGAATCTCTGCAATGACTGTCCTAGCTTCTGGTGGTTTGCTGGTGATCTTTGGTATTTCTTGGCAGTAGAAGTGTCACTTCAGTATCTGCCTTTATGCACACACAACCACGGGCGTATTCGGCCACCTGGTCTTTGACTAAGGGGCCAAAAGCATATGCTGGAGGGGATGGCCTCTTTAACAAATGGTGCTGGAAAATCTGGCTATATGCATGCAGAAGACTGAATCTAGAGCTACATCTCTCACTATGTACTGAGATAAAATCAATATGAAAACAGAAACAATATACTGGAAGATAAAATAGGTAAAACTCTTCAAGACATATGCATAAGTAAGAGCTTTCTGAACAGAACTTCAATTGCACAAGAAGTAACGTCAAGAATTAATCAATGAGATAATATAAAACTAAAAAGTATTTACACAGCTAAGAAAGTAAACAACAGAGTGAAGTGACAACCTACAGAGTGGGTTGGGAGAGGACTAATATCTGAAACATATAAAGAGCTAAAAATATTTAATGAGTTCCAATAAAAATGGGTATTTGAAATGAGTAGATGCTTCTCAGAAGGAGTACAAGTAGCTAAGAAATACATGAAAAAATGTTCAACACCTCTGGCCATTAAAGAAATGTAAATTAAAATAACACTGAGATTCCATCTCATTCCAGAAAGAATGGCTATCGACAAGAAATCAAATAATAACAAATGCTGGCAAGGTTGTGGGGAAAAAATGAACCCCCCTGTATTGTTGGTGGGAATGTAATACAACCACTTTAGAAATCAGTATGAAAATTCCTCAAAAAGATAAAAATTGAAATTCCATTCAACCTAGCTACTCCCCTTCTAGATATATGTATTCCTGAAAGAATTAAAGACATCATATTACAGTGATATGTGCATGGGTATAACATATATATTTATAGCATGGGTATAACACAACTCATGGTATTTTCATAGCACAGTTGTGCTTATAGCAGAACTCATAATAGCTAAGTCTTAGAAATAGCCTATATATCCATCAACAGATGAATGGATAAAGAAAATGTGGCATTAAACACAGTGGAATACTACTCTGTCATAAAGAAGGATAAATCTGAGTTGTTTGTAGGGAAGTGGATGATTCATTTTGAGATCATAATGTTAAGTGAAATAAATCAATCATGCAAGCTTAAATATTGCATGGTTTCTCTTATATGAGAAACCCAAAGAGCAAAATAAAAGGTAGATAATAGGAAACAGGGAGATACATCTTTTGCAAATGGGAAAGGGATCTAGAGATGGAGGGGAAGGGAAGAAGGAGAAGAAGTAAAAAGAATAAAGATGTGTCATGTACATGTACCAACTTCCCATGATGAATATAATCATTACGTACAGCAAACATGTACTAATAAAAAAACTGCCTTCACCTTGAGAGGCCATCCTTATGTGTGAACTGTTCTGTCTCCTCACCCCCTCCCTTGTTGGACTAAGGGCCATTTTAATGTTATTTTAACTTGATTGTATTTGTAAAGATCTTATCTCCAAATAAGGTCACAGTCTGATGCAACTGAGGTTAGGATTCCAATATATCTTTTAGGGCAGACATAATTCAACCCATAAAATACACTCCTTAAACACCCTATACGGGCTCCTCCAGGGTAAGTACCAAGTTGTATCCTAAGTATCTGTTCCTTTTAGACTTCTGCTTCTCCCCACTTCACCATCTACTCTTAGGTTCCAAGCCTTTTCCCATGGCCCAGCCTCTCCCACCTCTCCCCTTATGTTTTTTTTCTTTTTCTCCTTCTCTTTGCCTGGCAAATTCCTGTTCACTCTTCATTTCTTACCTTAAATGTTACAATTTTAGAGAAATTTTCTCTGGTCACCCTCTCTTGATTGTATCTTCCTCATGTTGTTTGTTCTTTATGATTCCCCTTCTATCCTCCCTACACGTTTCATGATTTGTAAGTATACATTTAATTGTGTGGTTGATTGGTGGGAGTGGTCGATGTCAGGAATTCCTAGTCTGAAAGCACAGTGAAGGTTGGGACCCACCTACTCACCAGTGAATTTCTGGCACCATAATTCATCAACTGGAGCAGAAATTCCATACATATTTATTACATGAATTTGGATCTTTGACGACATCATACCACCTCACATTGTGGGAAGAGTGAATGTTCAATAAATTATAATTATTCTTGCCTGTGTCCTCCAAGAGACTGCAAGTTCCTTGAGGGTAGGCTAGGTCTCATCCTTTTATGAATCTTTAGCATCTAACTCCTCCTTCTTTATGTTTTATTGTTAAGTGGGAGACATTATTATAGTTAGCTAAATTAGGGAGAAATATTAAGGCAGTCAGACAGGGTTAGGCTCACAACTGAGCCAGGGCAGAAGATGAGAACACATCACAACTGTGGCGGAGGTGGATCTGCCAAAGACTAGACCTCAAGATAAAGCCAGGAGTGACTAGGCCAACATCCTTCCCTGAGAGGTAGATAATAACTTCAGATTACACTATAATTTGTATCTGCTTGTCTAATAAAGCCCAGATAGACATCAGTCACCTTTGTGCCTTCCATGTACCCTTGCTATGTGACTTGTTTCTCTATTGGATCAATATTAGCTAAGTGGCTATACTTGTAATCTTATCAGTTGAATATATTTTGATCCATGTTGTACTCACCCCGTGACTTTGCTCTATAAAACTGGTCTCTGTGGCAATCCACTTTCATGTCCCTGCTTGTCTCTCAAGAGCTATCTCTCAATAAATCTTTCCTCCTCTTAACCTTTGTTGTTCCTTAGAACTCATTCTTTGATTTTGGGGGACACAAACTCAGTATATTTGACACCTAGCAAGTTGATGAAAGGGAAAAACTGTGCAAGAGAAATTGTTCTTAAAACTTTGTTCTTTTGAAGCTGCCTAGCTCTGCAACTGCTTCATGGCTTTGTAATTACTTTCTTGACTCCTGTAACCACAAGAATATAACTGAACATACAGGATACTTGATTATACCAAAACTTATGGTCATTAATCTAATCTTGTAACTAATGGTCATTAATCTAGCCCTGTAATCAATGATCTCACCCTGCCAGCTAATCAGGAGAACTGCCAAGCTGTTCTGTCTCATCTTTGTACCTCCTGCCTGTTCATCATATAAAAGCCCTAGACCACCAGAGATTGGGGCCTGATATTCAGGGAATGATCTCAATCAGTGCCTGTCGATCTAAATAAATCTGCCTGCAAATCCTGGGTGTCATTTTGGTGTTTCTGCTTGCCGATGCATCAGAAGTTATATTGCTCCTATATCAGCATGGTAAATTACTCTGCAATTTAGGAGCTTAAAACAATATTTATTGTTTCTAATTTCTATACAATTATAATTTATGTGAGTTAGGAATTTGAGTGATTTTGCTGGATGTTTCCAGTTCAAAGCCCTCACAAGGTTATATTTAAGACTTTGGTCAGGACCATCGTCACCTGTACCAAGCCTGGACCCCCGAGGTGGCTCAGGCACTTGGGTGGCAAGTTGGAGCTGGTTGTTGGCAGGAGGCTGGGTGGTTTCTACCCATGTGAGCCTCCCCATAGGGCTGCTTGAGTGTCCTAGCAGCATAGGATTTCCTATGAGTGATCAAGAGAGAGCAAAGAGGAAGCTCAGTGTCTTTTGTGATTTAACCTTGAAACTCATAGTCCGCAATATCCTACCACTGCTCAGCCCTACTCTCTGTGGAAGGGAATTACAAAGCGTGGAGTATCAGGAACCAAAAACTATCCTAGTCCATGTGGGCTGGTTACCACACTCCATCTAAACTAGATCTTCTTTCTTCCCCCAACTACTTGCCCCACCCTTTTCTCAATCATACCGTTGTCAGTTATCGCGTATGGTTCCACATTCATTTAGTTATTTCACTCTGTCACCCTCCATCCCTCCAACAGACTGTAACTCGGTGGATTTTTTTTTTTTTTTTAAACTAAGTCTAGAGATTCGCTTCTGCCTGAATTATAACAAGTGTTTCTGTTTTCCTTCTTAGTTCACGGCCTGGTAAGGCTTCTACAAACGTTTGCTTAAAGCGCTAAATGATAAACAGTTTGGAGAATCCAGGGAGTCTAGATCTCTCTTCCCTAAAACTGTGCGGCTGAAAACCACACAGTAGGGGACAAAATTCCGATCAAGTGCGGCTGCCAAGCTTGCCACAAACTTAGCAACGCGGGGCGGGAGGAACTGAAGCCTCTGGTTACTTGGGGTGCGTCACTTCCGGGGCTTGAGGTCTTGAGGAATTACTTCCGGGGAGCGGCGCGGCTGCACAGGAGGTAAGCGCTGAGGTTCCCGCAGGTGTCCGGCGTTTCTCTGTGGGGCGGAGTTGGAGCAGCAGAGGGAACCGAGAGAAAGGGTGGGTCTGGTGCCAAGACAGGCGTTGCTCGGCAGGAGGCATAAATAACTTCCTGTGGCGTGTGGTGGGAAGTTACTTGCCGTGGGAAGTTTGAATTGCAGTTTTGCGGAAGGCCTCGCCTGCTGCTGTCCACCCTTTAGTTCCGAGCCTGGGCCGGAACTCGGGCTCCCCGGCCACGTCCTGGCCTTCCCCGCCGCAGATGGAGCCGCACCCCGGGAGTCAGTGTGGCTGGGGCTCGGATCCCGTGTTTGCCCAGTGTTGCTTTGTGAACGCTGGGCAAGTCGTCTTTCCTCTTTGGTCCTCCGTTTCTCCTGTGTAAACTGGGCGTATAGACGTGTTCAGAGAATGAAATGAGACAGTGAATGTAAAGTGCTCCGGTGTTCAGTGGAATTTGAGGCGAATTGATTCTCTGAATACAGTAGTCTCACACTGTATTCCCGCTATTTTGCTTACCTGTGGTCTGAAAATAGTAAGTGGAAAAACTCCCCAGATAAGCAGGTAATAAGTTTTAAATTTGTATTCTGAGTAGCATGATGAAATCTTGAGCCTTTCCTCTGTCCTGCCTTGAATTTCAGTCATCCCTTTGTACAGCGGATCCATGCTGTATATGTCACCCACTCATTAGTCTTCTAATAGCCATCTCTGTTATTAGATCAGCTATGCAGTACCACAGTACTTGTGTTCAAGCAGCCCTTATTTTATCTTATAATGGGCCCCAAGCTCAAGAGTAGTGATGCTATCAATTTGAATACGCCAAAGAGAAGGTAGAAAATGCTTCCTTTAAGTGAAAAGGTGAAAGTTCTGACTTAATGAGGAAAAAAATCAGATATGTTGCTAAAATCTACTGTATGAATGAATCTATGAGATTGTGAAGAAGGAAAATGTTTTTGCTAGCACATTTCAGATTGCAAAAGTTACAACCAAAGTGTGTGATAGGTGCTTAGATAAGATACAGACGACATTAAATTTATGGGTGTGGGGCTGGGGATTTAGCTCAGCGGCAAAGTGCCTGCCCGGCAAGCGCAAGGTCGTGAGTTCTGTTCCCGGTGCAGTAGAAAAACAAAAACAAAAAACAAAAACAAAAAACAAAAAAAAAAATGTATGGGTGGAAGACATCAACAGAACATATGTTCCAGTTAATGGAAATGTGTTGCACCAGAAAGCATTGAGTGTATATGGAAACTTCAGCAAGGGAGTCCCTGAAATGGGTAACGTGGAACCATTCCCTCTAAGTAAGGGATGCTTGTACTGGTTCAGGAATAGATTTGAATTGAAAAATAGAAAAATGGATAGAGAGGCTGCATCCCCTGATGAAGAAGCTTCTGCCACATTTCCAGCAGAAGTGGAAAAGCATATTGAAAGATTTCCAGCAGAAGTGGAAGAACATATTGAAGGCCATGCAGAAGTGTTAACAATTGTGGAATTAGAAAATGGATTGAGCCTTCTGCAAAAAGGGGGAAGATAAGAAACTGAAGCAGAAACAATGTGGACATTAGGGAAATTGGCTGAACGGTTGCAGATTTTATAGACTCGAAAGGACAAAATTAGGGAATACCATCCTTGGGTAGAATGCAGTGTTAAAGTCCCCCAGATAATCACTGAAGGATTACATCCTCTATGGCAACACTTTGATGAATTAAAAAGAGACAACTTCCCATTACAGTGTTCTTCCAAGAGGTGTCCACAAAACACCTTCAACTGTAGGGGATTCATCATTTGCTTCTGATACCCAGTCATCCATATTGATGTGGCTCCGTGGTCCAAGATCACTGAAGCAGATTGTCCTTCTGACCTCAGCAGGTCAGTGATAGCCTACCCATGTTACAGTACCTGTGTCATTCACTTCATTTCGTCATGTAGGCATTGTATCATCTCACACCACGAGAAGAAGGGTAAGTACAGAAAAGATTTTGAAAGACAGATTGTATTCACATAATTTTTATTCCAGTATATTGTTAGAATCATACTATTATCAATTGTTGTTGTTAATCTCTTACTGTACCTAGTTTGTAAATTAAACTTTATAGAAAGGAAGAAACAGTATATTTTAGCATTCAGTATTATCTATAGTTATGGGTATCTACTAGGGGTCTTGGCATGTATCCCCCATGGATATGTATCCCACACGTAGTGGAAGCAACTGTGTAGAATCTCACACTTTTAAAGCCAGACATGATGGCACACACCTGTAATCCCTCAGCACTTGGGAGGCTGTGGTAGGAGGATTGTTGTGAGTTCAAGGCCAGACTGAGCTACATAGTGAGTACAAGGCCAGCCTGAACTACACAGTGATACTTTGTCTCAAAAAAAACCCCCAAAACGAAAAAAACAGTCATATTTTATAGTCACAGCAAATTTGAAATAATTATGTTTTGGCTGAATATGAAGGTGTAAGCCTGTAATCCCCAGCCACCTGGGAGACTGAGGCAAGTGCATCACTACTTTGAGACCAGTCTGGGCAATTTAGCAATGTCCTGTCTCAAAATAAACAGTGTTGGGAAATATAACCCAGTGGTAGACCATGTGCCTAGCATGTGCGCGGCCCTGAGTTTAATCTGCAATACTGCCAAAAAACAATTTTTTTTTTTATTTTCAAGACATCTACATAACAGTTTCAGTTTACCAGTCACTGATGACTCTGGCCTGGCAGATGGCTTGGCTTTCCATCAGACAAAATTCTAACCCAATTTTGAGCAGCTTTGGGAATTTGTGATAGTGGGATAAATCTCGGTGTACAGCACATTGCTATAAGGCATTACCTCTTGACACTGGTTTTCAATCCCCAGGCAGTTTCAGTTGAATTCTCAGAACAGAATTTGAAAACCTTGTCACTAGAAGCCAAGAATCCCCATGCCAAAATACTGTACACCTTTGGGGGAAAGTTTGGGAGATGGTGAAGTCTCTGACAGTTTTGGAATCTGGCCTTTTCAGTCTTAGAAGACATTTCATATTTGCAAAGACTTGAGAACTATACATGTCTCCATGGTTGTTCATTTTGAAATGTTGACTTATTTTTAAAAATCTTATTTTAGAACAATTTTAGATTTGCAGTTATTGTGAAGGTACTGCAGTGAGTTCCCATATGGTATATTTGTCAAATTAATGAATCAATATTGATATTTATTATGAACTAAAATCCATACATTATTCAGATTTTCTCAGTTTTCCCCTAATATTCCTTTTCTGTATTAGTATCCCATCTAGGATGCCACAGTATTTTTGTATGTGTGTATGTGTGTGTGTGTTACTGGGGATTGACTCCATCACTTCATATTAAACTATATCCCCAGCCCTTTTTTATTTTTAATTTTTTGAGACAGTGTCATTCTAAGTCACTAAATTGCCAGGTCTTGGCTTGAATTTGCAATTCTGCTTCAGCTCTAGAGTTCTGGGATTACGGGTGCATATTGCCATGCCCAGCTGACAGTTATTTAGTAACCATGTCTCTTTAGGCTCCTCTGGGCTGTGACAGTTTCTCAGACTTTCCCTGTTTTAGGTGGATCTGACAGTTGTAAGGATTACTGGTCAGACTTTTGCAGAATAACCCTCCAATTGGAATTTGTCTATTTTCTTCACAATTAGACTAGGCATATGGGTTTTAGGGAGAACAACCATAAAAGTTAAGGCTCGAGGGTACACAGAATCAATATGAATTATTATTGTTGATGTTTGTTACGGTTTATGTCTGTGTGTCCCCCCAAAGCCTCCTGCGGCCCTGGGCAGGCTATTAGAGTTTGAATATGGGTGTGAGAGCTGCATCCCGCCCCCCCCCCCCAGTGGATAGTTTGCATATGTAAGGGACAGGAAAAGAGTGCTTGGGGCATTCCTGCCCCATTCCCTGGTGGGTGCTTGCGGCTTAGCTGTGTGCTGCCACCCTGAGATGCAGCCCCTGCCACGTGCCACTCTGCCTTGTAATCTGCCAAGTACGGATTGAAACTTCCACGAACTGTAAGCGAAATAAACCTTTCCTTCCTTAATTTTGGGCGTCAGGTATTTTGTCCCAGCAGCGAGAAAAAAGTAACCAAGAAAATGTTAACCCTTGACATAGTAGTCCAGTGTTGTTGTTTACTGTAAATTCCTTCCTCCCAGTTTCATACTGTACTCTTAGAAGAAAGTCATTATGTGTAGCCCACACTTACGAGTGTGGAATTAGGCCTCACACTTAAAGGCAGAGGATCTGCATAAATTATTTGAAATTCTCAATGGGAGATTTGTCTATTCTTCAGTTATTTCTTATTTATTTGCATCAATATAGACTCATGGATATTTATTGTATACTTTGGGTTATAATCTGGCACTCCTTTGTTACTCTAATTATTCCAACTTTGGCCTTTGGGAGCTTTCCCTGTGACATACTCCCCTCAACATTTTGTTGTTTGTTTGTTGGTGCATATTAGGTATATAGCAGTGATAGTGAACCTCTAGAGCTTTCAGTGATATAAACAGCCTGCTGCAGTACACATGCCATAGGTTCGCCACCACTGGTATATAGAATGGTGGGTTTCATTTTAGCATATTTGTGCATGTAATATTTTTATTTGCTTTTTTAAAAACACCTTCATACTTCCTACTCCATGCTCATCCTTTATATCTGCCATTTCCCAAGGAGCCCTGGTTCCTTTTATTAGAGAATGGCCCACAATCCAAGACCTGGGCAAGAAACAATTCCTTCCTTCTGTGATGTCCTTGCTTCTGGGCCCGCTCAGTGCACAGAGCAAGATACACACACGCACGCACACACACACGTCTGTGGATATTTCCGTATGTAACTTGTAGTATCTGTATTAAGTTGAACATATTCATGTCTCCAATTCTTATTCATTACTACATGGATTTTACTAGCTTTCTTCTCTTCGTTACCTGTAACCTCCTCACTGAACCTCTGACAAACGTGACTTCTACCATCTCTTTACTTACGTGTTAATTCTGGTGTACAGGTTTTAGAATGGCTTACCTGTGTCCCCCATGGGAAGCAACTTTATCAACTAGATTATTATTTGTATATATAGCTCATTTTGCCTTTACTTTGATAGACTCCTCTCATTTCCAAAGTTAGTTAGGTCAGCATTTTATTACCTCCATCCTTTCAGTGATATTTAAAATACTGAGGTTCAGAATGTCACTGTGTATATTACATCCTAAGATACTGAGACCTATGATTTTTATTTTTATTTATTTATTTATCTATTTATTTTGTACTGGAGGTAACATAATTATGTTGGGATATACACAGATACCTTTAAAGGATATGGAAAACATAATATTTGTTAAGTTAAAGTTTTTTGAGAAGAGTTGAGCTCTAAAATGTAGGAAATGTTTTTAAATATACATCATAATTACAAAATGTAACGTGCAATTTGAAACTTGCGTTGGAAAGAAATAAAAATGGAGTGTACATACCAAGAATTTATGTAGAATATAGTGGAAAAATAAAAATTAACAAAAATAGAGATTTCAGTGCCCCACAATCACTAAAAACAAAAAAGCCAACAAAAATATGAAACCTACTAACACATAAGAAATAATTTCATTCACCTGTGGAACTATTACAGTGAACTTCCTGTGATACTTTTATTTTTTTTTATTTTTTTTTTTTCTGTGATACTTTTAAATGCTATGATAATTGCTGGAATAACTGAAGAATTTGCCACATTGCTTACCTACATAAGATCTTCCCCCAGTGCACTTTTTCTTTGACAATGACTGTGACTGATGAAAGCTTTCCTTCATTGCTTTCTTACATAGTGTAGGGTTTCTGCACAATGTTACTCCGTTTATGCCTATACAATGAACTGTGCTTAGCGAAGGCTTCTCCACATTACTTACATACAAAGGGTTTTTCTCCATTGTGACTCTTTTTATGTCTATAAAATGAACTCTTACTAGTGAAGCCTTCCCCACATTGCTTACATTCATAGGGTATCTCTCAAGTGTGATAACTTTCAAGTCTATGAAATAATCTCTTATTAGTGAAGGCTTCCCTACATAGGCTACATATATAGGGTTTCTCTATACTGTGACTCTTTTTATGTCTATAAAGTGAACTATGATTAGCAAAGGCTTCCCCACATTGCTTACATACATAGGGCTTCTCTCCAGTGTGACTTCTTTCATGTGCTTGACAATTACTGCGAATGGTAGAAGCTTTCTGACACAGCTTACATACATAGGGTTTTTCTCCAGTGTGAGACATTTCATGTGTTCGACAACTTTTGCATAGCCTAAAAGCTTTCCCACACTGCTTACATACATATGATTTTTCTCCAGTGTGAATGGTTTTATGCATACAAAATGAGCTGTTGGAAACAAATACTTTCCCACATTGCTTACATACATAGGGTTTCTCTCCAGTGTGAATTGTTTCATGTGCTTGACAATTATAGCGTTGCCTGAAAGCTTTCCCACAATGCTTTCATACATAGGGTTTTTCTCCAGTGTGAGTACTTTCATGTGTTTCACAATTACTGCGATGTGTGAAAGCTTTCCCACACTGCTTACGTATGTAGCAGTTCTGGTACTCTACACGATCAGAGAAACTTCTCTAGTAACATTATAGAAATGATCCTTGAAAGTATAGCTTTGACCCATGATTTTTAAAACAGATGCATACATTAAAGTTTATTCCTACTGCTATAAAATCTTATGGATTTTGACAAATGTGTAATGTCTTTTCTTCACCATTACATTTATCATATACAGTAGTTTCCCCTTTGTCCGGGATTATTTTAAATGTTCACATTTTATCTCAGCAATCCTGTTGGCATTCTCTACAGTATATCTAACCTGAAAATCTGCCTGTTCTACTACCCCCTTGGTATGTCTTTTGATTGTTCTAATAGTCTTTTAACTAATTTTCCTGCTTCCATTCTTTCTCCCTACAGTCATTCTCAACACAGCAGGCAGAGACTGCAGTTTTTAGCTGTGAACCTTCTAGTAGCTCCTGTTTCAGAGAAGAAGCCAAAGTACTTACAGTGATCCACATGACCCTGCATAGCTTTCTCACTGTCCTATTCTCCTTGATTGTGAAGCTCATTCCTGGCTTGGGAACTTTTCTCTTGCTGTTCCTCCACCCTAGGGTATTCTAGCAGATATTTAAATTACTTATTCCCTATCTTTTTTGGTGGTGGGGGATTGGTGGGATTGAACCCAGGGCCTTGCACATGCTAAGCACATGTTCAGCCACTGAGCTACACACCCAGCTCTTTTTCTTGCTTCTTGTCTCACTGAAATGTCACTTTCTTGGAGAGGGTCTTCCTTGAACACTTTATATAATACAGCACCCCCCCTTTTATATTTTCTCATAATATCCCTGGTGTGTGTGTGTGTGTGTGTGTGTATGCGCGTGCGTGTGTGTGTGAGAGAGAGAGAGTGTACTTTTATTTGGGTGAAAATTCCATGTCAAGGACTAGAGTAGTGACCTGCACATAATGGATACTCAATAAATATTTGTCCAGTGAATAAATGTCTCAGACTACTAGTGTCTGGCATTTGGGAATGAGCTTCACAGGGTCCAGTAACCTGCTGAGATGATTTGCTATGTTTGGTAATAAAAGAGTATGCACTGTTTACTTCATTGTGATAGGGGTCTAAGAGCCTCCAATGTGAAAATCTCTGCCCATAAGCCTGGCATATCAGAAGGCTGGAGACATTGGACAGTGGTCAGCCCAACCCAGATTCTGCCTGGACTCACTGGCAGAGTCTGAGGAAGCCCATGGCCACCGGACCCCTCCTCCTTATTGTTAATTGATGCAGTTCATTGAGGAATCTGCTCTTGCTGTGAGGTGGCAATGTCATTTGCCATATATTTGTGAGTCAGGCCCTGGTATAAATTTAAGAGGAAAAAACAAATAAATTTAAGAGGAATCCAGAGTCTCTAATGTTCAGATTACAGTGGATCAAGTAGAATAGTAGACCCTAATGTAGTATTTCTCAAACAAGAAGAAATACATTTTAGGTTTTGGTCTCTGTGCTGGCTAGTAAAGTTAGTGCCTTTTAAATGATTCCATGGCTCATTGATGGGCCACACCCTGCTTTTGACCCGGTGGGTGGGAGTCTGGCCCTGGAGGAGCCAATCAGTTTGAATCCTGACTGCCATTTAGCCAAATAATCCTTGGGCAGGCCTCGTAGCCTCTCCAGGCCTCACTTCCCGAACCTCAGAGGCACTACTCCCCGAGTGGTGAGAAGTGATGAGAGGCTGACCTGAACATCCTGTGCACAGCACCTGGCGGATGATTTGCTTGCTGCTCAAGCAGCAGTGGTGATGAGGACCAAAGCTTATCACAGGGCCAGGTGTGGTGGCCTATGGCAAGTATACTAGGAGGCTGAGACAGGAGGATTGCAAATTTGAGCCCAGCCTAGGTAATTTAGTGATAGAGTGAGACTGTCTCAGAACTTAAACAAGGGCTGGGAATGTAGTTCAGTGCAAAGGACCTGGGTTCAATCCCCAGCGCCCCCTCCCCCCCCCAGATACTTACCACAGGGAATGGAGCCTCAGGGGTGTTTTCTCCTTGAGATCTGAAGGATGTTTAGGATTCCTGTGGCTTCTGTAGTCCGGAAAGGCACACTCAAAACTACTGGCAGGTGGGCAGGGAAGTAAAGCTCAGAGGATGTGGAGAAAATGAGGAAACTAGAACGTTTTGAAGCATACACAGAGCATTTTGGTTTTTGTAGAACCTTTGTTACAGTTGCCCTCTTGTTAACACCCATGCTTTGCAGGAGGGCACCTCTGGCCACATGTGACTATAGTTAATTTCGTTAAAGTCAAGTAAAATTCAGTGCAGGGGATGTAACTCAGTGGTAAAGCACTTGCCTAGAATGTACAGGGCCATGGGGTCAGTCCTCGGTATTGTACGTGCACGTGCGCACACAGGAACGCTAAATAAAATTCAGATTAAAAATTTGGTTCCTCTGTAACCATTTAATGCGGCACTCAGTAGTCGCATGTGGCTGGTGTGTGCCATTTGGAGAGCACGAAGATAGAAAAACATTTCTGTCAGTAATAGTTTTATTAGACTGTACTTGATTCTACCCTAATAAAAGTCTTAAGAAGGAAGTAGGTAGGACATAGATTTGTTTCTTTTAAACTGTATTCATTGTTCCAATAACGTAACAAAAAAATTAAAGCTTAGGACTCCAATTTACTAGCAGCTATTTATTATGGCCGCTTTTGATCTTTGTCCAAGGAAATCAGATTATACATGGTTGCAGTCACAGTGCTGATGCAGTTGTTTTCAGTTTACTTTTTTCAACACTATTGCAGACTTCACACTCACCTGATAACAGTGTTGATATAGCATTTATATTGCCATTTTAGTAAAGGGGGACTATACCATAATATACCGTAATTGGGTTAACTGCCTCCTTACTTTTGGACATGAGTTGCTTCCTGTTTTCCAGTATTATGAATAACACTGCCATGAACGTTTTCAAAGGCGTTTTCTTCTTTTGAATTGTTTCCTTAGTATCAATTCTAGGAAGTAAGTTATTCAGCCAAAGGATATGATCACTTTTATGCTTTTTGCTATATATTGCCTAATTGCCACTTTTTAAAAAGCCTAAATGTATCAGAGCTTTGAATAGACTTTGTTGTTGTTTGGCTCAGCACATTGAGTGTAAGTTGTGAAGAAATCAGCCTGAAGTCCAGCTACTTGCTATTCGCGTCAGACTCTGTGTGTTGCCTCCTTCACCTTTCACCCCTTCCCGATGCCCAGCCCTGTCTCTGTTGTACCACCCTAGATATTCATAATTACATTGCTTTCTTTTAGTAGCAGTAATAAATCTGAGTATTTACAACTGTAAGCATAAAGCTTGGGGCCAAGGATATTTTACTTTATAAGGTGTAACTGAAGAAACAAGACTACTTTTCTTCGTGTGTGTGGTGGGGGGGCGGTCATGCTGGAGATTGAACCAAGGGACCTTTGCACTGAACTATATCCTCAACCCTTTTTCAGTTTTTTATTTTGGATAGGGTCTTATTAAGTCCAGAAAGTTACCCATGCTGGGCTTGAACTTGCATCCTTCCGTCTCAGCCTCCCAGAGTGCTGGTATTGCAGGTGTACACTAAGACCACGTAATTCAACCTTAGTGTTCATGTGCTGGGGCCTCGTAGGGGCTGGGTGGTTCTTACGGGGAAGCTGTTCTTGCAGCTGCTGTGGAATTCACTTCGGGGCCAGTTTATGAGCCACTCCAAACAGTCTCTCTGGAGTCCGAGCGTCATACCTTGTATTTGACCAAAAATGGTATTCCTGAGCATGATGCCCCACCTGATTCACCACACTTGGAACCAGATGATGTTGGGTTTTTTCCAGAAGTCAGATTCTTCCTGGGAGGATGAAGATCTGCCAGCTCTGAGCATTCTGAAAATACATGGGCTGCAGGCTTTGAAGGCTGTACCCCGCGTGGACAGAACTACTATGAAAGGTGGCTACTCTGCTGGCCCATGCACATAACCTTCGGAAGTGACCAGGCTGAAAGGGAAATAACATTTGTGTGTGTCTCTCTCTGTTTACTTAGTAGATAAATTTATTATCATTCAGTCATTCTTCATGTTGAAGAGAATGGTAAAGCAGAGGAGCAATAGCGAAAGTGGGAGAAGGTCTTCAGATAGTTGGTTGTGTCTGGGGCCATCCCCATAGAAATAAAATATAGCACACATGTAATTTAAAACTTTCCTAGTACCTCCATTTAAAAAGTAAAAAATGAAGAAAAATGTAAAAAACAAATTGGTAGAATTTTTTATTTCATTGTATAAATAAGTAGGACGGATGTGGTGATGCATGCCTGTTATCCCAGCACTTGGGAAGCTGAGGTAGGAGGACCGCAAGTTTAAGGCCACCTTGGACTGTGATTCCATTTATATGAGGTTCCTAGAATGGGCAAATTCAGAGAACTAGACATAGAATAGAGGCTACCTGGAGCTGGGGCAGGGAGGGGAGAGAAGTACTCTTTAATAGCTGTCTCCAAACAAACATAGAATTCTTTCCTTTTTTCTCTCTCCTCCTCCTTTCCTCTCCTCTCCTCCCCTCCCCTCCCCTCCCCTCCCCTCCCTCCTTTCCTTTCCCCTCCCCGCTTTTCCCTTCCCTCTCTGTACCTGTACCTAGTAAAGAGTACCAGTCTCCCCTCCCTGCCCCAGCTCCAGGTAGCCTCTATTCTATGTCTAGCTCTCTGAATTTGCCCATTCTAGGAACCTCATATAAATGGAATAATAGGATACTTGTCTTACTGTGTCTGGCTGCTTTTTTATTCACATTTCACAATGCTTTCAAAGTTTGTCCATGTTGTAGCATGTGTCCTTTACCCATTTTTAAATTGGATTGAGGTTTTTGTTTTTGTTTTTTTGGTGGTGTATGTATGTGTATGTGTGTTTTTGTGTTGTGGTTCTTTATATATTTTAAATACTAGACCCTCATTACCTATATGATTTATAACTATCTTCTCCCATTCTCTGTGCTGTCTTTTCATATTCTTGGATAATGGTCTGTTATGCACATATTTTTAATTTTTTATGTTGTTACTATTTTTGAGATAGGGTCTCACTTTATACTTGAGGCTGGGCTTGAAGCTGACCTCAAATTCAGAGTGATCCTTCCATTTCAGCTTCATAAGTTACAAATGTGTATCATGATGCCCAACAAAAGTTTTTAATTTTGATATGAAGTCCAATTTATTTTTTCTTCTGTTAGTTGTTTTTTTGATTGCACATCCAAGGGATCTTTGCCAAATCCAATGTCATAGAGATTTCGCCCTATGCTTTCTTGTGATAATTATGTAATTTTAGATCTTTGATCTATTCTGAGTTAATTTTTACATTCTCTGGGACATGGATATCCAGTTTCCTAGCAGCATTTGTTAAAAAGACTTCCATTTCCTTACTGAGAAGGTCTTAGTTCCCTTGTTTGAAAATGAGTTGTATTTGAGTATTTATTTCTGAACTCTCTATTACTCTGTTTGTCTGTGGTCTAGGTTTATATTCTTAAAGAGTATGTCTATTGTTGTATCACACTGTCTTATTGTAACTTTGTAGTTGTTTTGAAATCATAGAGTTTCAATTCTTTGTTCTTTGTATTATAATTTATTTAATTTATCATTTCAACGTGTTATTTATATATATATATATGACGAGATTGAATTCAGGGCTTTTGTGCTTGTTAGGCAAGTGTCTACCACAGGCTTTTAAAAATTTTTACTTTGAAATAGGGTCTAAGTTGCCCTAGCTGGTTTTGAACTTGAAATCCTCCGGCCTCAGCCTCCCAGGGAGCTAGGATTACAGGTGTGCACCACCATGTTGGGCTAAAAACATTAATGAGATATTTTACATTATTTTCATGCAGAGTCATTGAAACGGAGTATGTATTTAACCTACCACTCATCTCAGTTCAGACAAGCTTTATTTGAAATCCACATAGCCACAGGTGGCTCATAGCCACAGTTAGATAGCTCAGATTGCCAAAAATTGCATGTGACGCAGATCTTTGAAAAGGGTTATGGGTTCTGGTGCACCTGGTGCTCTTGTCCTTCTATCGTTGGGGTGGGCAGAAGGAAGCCATTTGTGTATGCTGTGGGAGAGGGAGAATAGTTCATTTTTACTGGGGGAGGAGGAGGAGGGTGAGAAATGTTAGATAGAGGTAATTCTTGAGCTCAGCCTTGGAGGTAGAATGGGGGCTTCAGAAGCAGTCAGAGTGGGAAAGACCCCTTTTGGGAGAGTGTACAGCTTAGGCAGAGCCCCAGGTAGCAGAGTTCAGTGTTCTCGGAGAACCCTTGCAGTTCTTTCAGATTAACCAGAGTATTAGGATTGAGGGTGGTGGTGATGAGAGGAAGGTGAGAGATGGGCAGAAGCTGGACCTACCACCACTGGTCACCACTGCCTCTGTTATTCATACCTCCAGCATTTCTTGTCTTCCTTACCGGTCTCACGATGTCCACTCTGCCCCCTCCCTTCGGTGTCCTTTCCCCATTAAGAAGTGTGATTTTGTAATTATGTCACTTCTCTGTTCAAAACACTTTACATTTTACTCCATCGAATAACAAATGTCAGGGTTCTACAGAAGCTGCTCCAGCTCCCCTCTGATCGTACCTGCTTCCACTCTCGATCCTGATCACACCTCTCTGGCCATATTAGTCACCCTGGGCCTCTGTACTTGCTTTTCTCTGTCCCTGGAGGGTGCTTTACTTAGCAGATGGCCCACTCACTTCATATATCTGCCCACCATTCTCATTTCTGTTCTTCAAAGAGGCTGTTTCTGTCACAGCATACAAAGTAAAATGACTCCTGCCTTCTTAAGTGTTTTGTGCTCCATCTTGAGCAGGAATCCCGAAGGAGCAGAGATGTGTCTGCTTTGCTCGCTCTTTGGTGCTCAGTACTCAATAAGTATTTGTTGAGTGAATGACTAGGTGATACATAAATGGATTAATAAAACAAGCATAGTAGGACTTCTACAAATATATATTGATTGGAGATTTTCATTGAAGAGTTTCCCTTTGCATTTACTTATTTTCTTCAACTTTATATTTGGAAAACTTCAAACATACAAAAATGTTGAAAGAATGGTTCACTCAATACCCGTGTATTTTCTAATTAGATTCAAGAATTGTCGGGCTGGGTTTTTAGCTCAGCGGCAAAGCGCCTGCCTGGCAAGCGCAAGGTCATGAGTTCGGTTCCCGGTACCGGAGAAAAACAAACAAACAAAAAAAAACAAAAACAAGAATTGTTAACATTTCACCACAGTTGCTTTATATATTCTTGCAGTATGTATGTGTGTTTGTGCAAGGGAGGCCGTTTAAAGTCCACTGTAGAAACGTGACACTTAACTCTTTGCATTTAGAAGTTGGCGCTGGAGAGTGGCAAATCAGAGGAGACTTGAGGCAGCAGACAGCTTGAGTCATGGCCTCCGACCTGGACTTCTCACCTCCTGAGGTGCCTGAACCCACTTTCCTGGAGAATCTGCTGCGGTATGGACTCTTCCTGGGGGCCATCTTCCAGCTCATCTGCGTGCTGGCCATCATCGTACCCATTCCCAAGTCTTACGAAGCGGTGAGTCCTTCCCTGTGAGCCTTAGGTGCTGAGAGTGCCATGCTAAGTTCTGGATACTAACCTAAATGTCACCACAGCCAAGATAAGCAGGGATGATGCTGGGTCTCACTGATTTTGTGTGTTACAGAATCCTAGTCTGTATATTGAACTACATGACTAATATTTGATTAGTTCAAACATCTATTAAGATTTTTATTGCTCATTGTGTGTCAGATTACTGACAGATGGGCTGTCTACCTTCAGGGTGCTTCTAGTCCTTGGGGAGGAAACAAATATAAACAAAATCCATTTGCTCCCATGGAAACACAGAGTACAGTGAGGGTGTATAACAAGGAGCTGGGGGACCTGATCATACTTTGGGCCAGTGGCTGGGCAGGCCCTACTGCTGCGGAGACAGTGTTGAGCTGTGATGGAAGGAATGAGCAGGCTTCTGCTGGGTGAAATAGGGAAGGGGTGAGGCTAGCATTCCAGAGATAGGGAACTGGCTATGTGAGAGACCTGAGGAGTGAAGAACGCACTAGTTCAAGAACTGATGAAAGTGACCGTGTCAGAATACAGACGGGACATGGTGAGAGGTGGAGCTATGGGTGTGGGCAGGGAATGACATGATGAGATTTGCATTTTTTGTTGTTTTGACTAGCTATAAATACTAGTCTATAACACCCTCCTTCTGTCCAGTCTTGCACATAACCTCCTCCCCAATTTTTTCCAGGTCAAATAGGGAAATGGGGAGGACAGCTTTCCATTTATTTTTGGAGAGAGCAAGTCTTTGTCATCTGTGATACCAGCATCCCAAGATTTGGCTAGTTGCTTTTCCATGGGGTTATCTAATGTGTTTCTCGGTTGCCATACGTGTTACCCACAGGAGATTCCATCTAGAGGCCCGAGTCCATGTAGCGGGTTATTTGATGCAAATACCTCATGGCTGGTGCTGTGTACTTGCGGCTGCATGTCAGCAGGCACATCTGGCTGCCACACATTCTATTAGAGATTCTAGAGCAGTGGTGGTAAACCTATGGCATGTGTGTCACAGCAGGCTGGTTCAGGGATACAAGGCCTGCTGCAGCATTCACGCCATAGGTTCACCACCACTGCTCTAAAAGGTTTGCCATCACTGTTCTAGTCAGGTGAGGTGATGTCACCTGATCCATCCTTTATAAAATCCCCCCATCAGTCTTTCACGTAAATGGTTTTAAAATCTACTGATGACCATTGCTTAGGATTTGCCATTTTCTTCCACTAGCTGGAATTCTCCAACAAGGACGTTTTCTCATCATCTATGTGGACATTCTGAAATGCTGGATAAAAGCTGGCTTCTTTCCCTTTATGAATGTTCAAAGTAGTGAGTTTGAGCTCTACAAACTTCTCAGGTTGACCAATGACTCTTTGGTTGTCGTATGCATTTGAAATATACTTGTATATATTTGATGTGTTTTAATTTGTTGGGTTTTTACCGCTCATTTTGTTGCCGTGGGAGACCCTTCAAGTTGGTGTCTTTGTTCTTGTCGTACTTCAAGTCTTTGATAGCTTCTTTGTTTCCTGGCTCAATACGATGTCTTGGGCTCATTTTGAACACTTCCTGCCACAATTCTGGAATCACTCATTTCTCCAAAAATCCCTAGTTCTTCTTAGCTGGAAAGTAGGATTTAGAGACCACAGTTAGAATACTTGAAGTGATCAGCAGTACTGAACTGTAATTGCTTTTGTGCTTTTTTTAGTGACTGAAAATAGCAAATAAATAATTTTTTAAGAAAAAAAAAAAAGACTTGTGATTTCATACTGGTATTTCCAATTCAAATTTAAGATTATAGTGTTTTCATTTGTATGATTTTATTTTTAATTTATTTATTTTATGGTACTAGGGATTGAACCCAGGGCCTTGCACATGCTGGGCAAGTACTCTAGTGCTGAGCTACATTCCCAACACTTTTGTAAATTTATTTTGAGTCAGGGTTTCACTGAATTGCCCAGGCTGGCTTGGAATTCCAGTCCTCCTGCCTCAACCTCCTAAGTAGTGGGATTTTAAGTATCTGTCACTATACCCAGCCTGTTTACATGATTTTATACTTGTATTTTGTATCTCTTTGTCTTGTGCTGGCAATCTTGTTTTCTAGTAATGTTAACAAAATGATTTATTTGCTATGTTCTGCTGTATCAGAAGGGCCCAAGGTTCACAATTCCCTAGGAGAACTCACAGCTATGGTCTTTAACAGTGAAAGGATACAAAACAAAGTGAGCAAAGAAAAGGTACATGGAGTAAAGACGGGAAAAACTAGACAGAGCTCCAAGGGTGCTCTCAAATGGAGTCACGTGGAGATGTGACAGATGGTGTGACATGTTTTCTAGCAGGGAAGTTCATTACAGACTCAGTAACCAGGGCTTTTACTGGGACTGGTCACACAAGTTTTGTCTGCCTATATGTATCCAAATTATAGATTTCCAGAAGAAAGCGAGTGTTCAGCATAAGCTGTATTATTTGCTCAAACGGTTTGGGCACAGTGAGCTGCTCTGTATCAGTTCTGAAAATGGTGGGAACTCCCTGAAATCCAAGTTCACAGATGCAAGCTAAGGGCCAATCTTCCATCCGGCTTTTCTAAGGATTACAGTCTTTTTAACGTTAACTCCATTCTTCTCACTTATAGTATAGTAACTACAGTTTTAAAATAGTTGTGTTGTATTTACTACTAACAATTTACCATTTCTTTTTGGTTCTTTAGCCTTAGACTGTGTCCCTATAGGTGGGCATGGTGGTTTCATACCTACAATCCCAGCACTTGGGAGGCTGAGGCAGGAGGATCAAATTGGATGAGGCCAGCCTGAACCACACAGTGAGACCCTGTCCCAAAAAAACAGCACAACAGAAAGAATGTGTTTCTGTAGGGAGCTGCAGTCAGAATACTGTTTTTAGTAAGGTTTTCTCTGTATAGGTACATTCCCACAGTGGCATATAGTTAGTTTAGTTTGCTTCAATTTGTTTTTAGTTTCTAAGGATTTTTTTCTTTTTGATTTAATTTTTAAAAAAATTATATGAAACATTTGTATATAACATTTTCAGAAGTCAAACTAGAATAATGAGGTACATTTGTAGATATTTCCTTTAATCTCATTACCCTCCACCATATTCCCTTCCTCCTCCCATAGGAAGCCATTTTTATTAGTGTAATTTATCTTTATTATTTTGGTCTTTTTTTTAAAACAAAAAAATGCATATATGTGTGTTGTATATACTCATATATATTCATAGTCCCTCCTTTGACATGTAAAAGATAGTGTACTCTTAAACATAGTTTTGTACCTTCCTTTTTTTACTTAACAATATATATATCTTAGAGACCCACATCTTGGAGATCACCAAGATGGCCTGGAGGTCCTGCTTGTATGGAAAGGAAGATGATGGAGATTAGTGATGCTGTGAGGAACCTCTGAGAAGGAGCAAGCATGGGGTGGAGGTGGGGAGAGAACATGTCCATTTCAGTATAAACAGATTCAGTGTCTCCAGGTGGTTCTGTCAAGGGAGCAGGGTGTACAGTGGGAGGAGGCTCTGGGCTGAGTGTTGACCAGCATTTGGGAGTTATGAGGTGTCAGTGAAGCCAGGTGAGGGGATGAATTCTCCCAGGGAGAGAATACAGAACGAGATGAGAAGTGGCCCAGCAGTGATTCTAGAGGGGGCTCCAGCATTGAGGGGACAGCCTGGGGAGAGTGAGCCACCTCGAGGGAGGGGAAGGTGGTGGGTGTGGACAGGCTCGTGGCCTTGGATGGATCTACCCATCTCACATTCTGGTATTTTGAGGAGGAGGTCATCATTGGAGTTATTCCACCCACAGTTGTATCATACTTTAAAAACAGTCTCTGTGCTTTCGAGCTCTGTTCTTACAGACAGGGCACACTATTGGGTGTTATAAATAACTAACATTTCTATTGTCATTGGGTGCTGAGGAAGCCTTCTGTAAGCCCCCAGGGAGGGAAGTGATGACTCTTCTGTTTTCTAGGCAGAGATGGAGAGTCAGAGGTGTGGCTGTGTAGGGAGCAGGGAAGGTGCTCACCTCCTGTTCTTAACCTTTGGAGGTAAATGACAGAGGCCTGGGTCAGTCCAGCATACTTGCAGAAAAGGGGCCTTTATTGAGCTCTGCAACTTTCAAGTATGCAGTAGGTTAAGGTCTTTTGAAGCAAGGAGTCTTTTGACAAAGGACTCAAAAATATGCCTCCACACCCCACCCCACCCCGCTGACATTGAGAGATTAATTTGGGACTTTAATTTCATCTTTTAAAATATAACTATACCATAGCATATCTCATTTTTTGCTTATCTTATAGTTTAGGGGCATAAAGCTCACACAAGGGAACTGTCTCTATAACTAAAGCTTACTGTTTTAGCTTTTTTTTGAAGGCTTTTCAGTGGGTCAGTAGCAAAAAAACATAGTACCATTAATCCACCTTTTTATTACATTAGAATAACAAAAGGCCCCTGATATGCAGAGATTCTGCCACTGGCTTTCCTCTGTATGTCCCTGTGAGGCAGCCTCTCTCCTTCCTCAAACTCCCACCTACATGGAAAGGAAACATAGTATTCTGTGCATAAACATGGTGACACAGACAGGTTGAGTGCTGAGGCTGTGCTGTTTGGGGATTGTACTGAATAGCTGTCTGGGATTTGGATTTCGGATATAGGAGGGGTATTAAGGGGGTTTTAACTTGAGCACGTGGAGGACTTAGACAGGAAGTGAGCCCCTGGGAATGGGGGCAGCTTTGGGGACTCCTGCCCAAGGGCAGTAGGGAGGCCCCTAGAAGTGCAGGGTAGCATGAGGCAGGAAAGAGGGTAGAAGTAGGGGTGGGAGGAGCCGGAGAACAATCTCCTTTTGCAGTTTTGCTTAGGGCAAAATCATCCCTCTTGCTTGGCTTATAGAAATATGGTTTATTAGTGGCTTTTTGGGTCAGAAGATAATATTTTTGGCTCCAGATGATGGGAAAGTCTTTGAAAAGCAGAAGAATGTCTTTCCTGTTGTTCCAGTAAGCTGATTTTTTGCTACTAGTTTATGACTTTAGTACTGAGCAGATTATTTGAAAGCTCTTTTGGGGGTAATCAGGGAAGGAAAAAAAGAACACTTCAAATCCTTCCCACCCTATTCCTTTCCTTTTCATAGTAGGAGGAAGGTCCAATTTGTAAAAGCAAAACCTTTAGAATCCTAAAGCAAATGAAAAAGCTTTCTAATTAGCACTTCTTTAAACTGAGACCTGAAAAAAATAAACATTTATTTGAGCCAGATTGAGGCCTGGGCCACACTTAGTCCAGGCATTTTCTTTCAGGGCAAGATTGTAAAATACAAGGTTGCATGCCCATATACCATTTCTGTCTAGTCCAGGATGACAGATACATTTTGTCTCTCATGCCAAGTCTCATTGATTTTCTGGTGGCCATGGTCAAAAGGAGGAAAGAAATTCATCAGTGATGTTTGCCATGAGCAAGGGGCCAGGAGCGGTGGTTTAGATTGCTCATCCTTCATCTGCACATATTTTTTACCTGGCTGCACTGAGAACCATTTTGGGGAATTTTCAGAGGCCTGGACTGTACCCGTAGAGGTTCTTTAGTTTTCTTTGAGCTTTTGGATCAGAATTTTCTATACCTGGACAAGTGATTTTAATATGCAGTCACTAACCTAGTCCTTAGATGATTTTCCTGAGCACAAACCAGTTTTAGGACAGGAGATGATCAGTTCTAGTGTGTTAAGTTTGAAATAATAGCCAGGCATCCCATGTTGGGTAAGGAAGAGCCAGCAAAAAGTTGGAGATAGAGACCTTGGAGTTCTTTTATCTATGCAGTATTCTTCCTCGAAAACCTAAGAACAAAAAAGGCTGAGATTTTTAAGGGAAGTAAAGACAGAAAAACCAAAACTTGGGGCATACCCAACTCCCCGAGGTATCTTCCATGTACTGTAGATAACTTGAGAAGATGCAGATGCTGTCCCAGGACCCAAAGAGCAAGAATTAGTTGGATCCTCTGGAAGGCATCATTCCATCTGTGTCTCGACTCCCCTCCCAGTTCCTTTCTTGTCTTTTACTTCTCTCCCCAGAGCCTGCTTCCTCTGCTTGTCTTCCCTAGGGTTAGAGAAACAGGCCATGACAGCTCCCAAAGTTTATGTCTCTCAGCTGCAGTATCCCAGAGAGAGGCTGCCTTCCTGCTTGGTCACTGCCTCAAAATCCTCAGGGAAGGGACTGTGGCTGACCAGGCTTGGGACAGCTGTGGTCAGTGTGGGGGAGGGTCATTGTGCAGTGACCACTGGAAATGAAGACAGGGCAAGGTCTGTTCTGCAGGAGCAGGAGCCCTAGGCAGACAAAGCTTGGGTGCTTGCTTCTCTCACTCCTTAGGAGACAAGCCGAGCAGTGGGCAAGGGACAGGAGAGTGTGGGATCTCCCCAACCACTGAGGGGTCCAAAGAGGGCCTTGTAAAACCAGTCCCCATAGAGGTGATGGAGGTCAGCTGTCCACCATGTTCAGGCTGCTCTCTTTCACAGTAGGGTTTTTAGTGGAACAGAATTCCTTTTTCTTTTTTTTTAATTGGTACTGGGAATCAAACCTTGGGGTACTGTACCACTAAGCTACATAATGGTACCCAGTACCCCTCCACACCATTTTGCAGTATTGGGGATTGAAGTCAGGGCCTTCACGCTGAGCTGTATCGCTAGCCCTTTTTAAATTTTTAATATTGAGATAGGGTCTCACTAAATTGCTAAGTTGCCCAGGCTGAGCTTGAACTTGAGATTCTCCCACCTCAGTTTCCCAAAGTGCTTGTATTAAAAGGTGTGCCTGTCCAGTCAGAACAAAATCTTACTAGGGGATCCCTGACCCTCTAGGAGGTCTGTGGATAGGCTTCAGGAGGCTGAGCCCCCTTAAATGGTGGATAAAAGGCAATGTTTATAAACTCAAGCAGATTTTCTGGCTATATAGTCAGCTTTCCTCTGAGTAGACTGCAGTGATCTTAGGAGGTGGGAGCCCAATTCCAGGAGTTTAAGGAGTAGGTAAGGAGAAAGTAAAGGTGAGGAGCTGATCTCCCTCCCTTCCCGTTATCCTTTTTGAATTCACCTCCTCAGCCTCTTGAGTCAGTTTATACACAGAATGTTGACCCAGTCAGCCCTAGGCAAGGAGTGTTGCCTTTTAATTCAGCAATTCATGGTGCAGATAGTAATAGTGTGTCTGACAATGAATTATAAACTAGTAGCTGAAGTGTTGACTGATGTAACTCGTCATGTATTTATGTGACATCTCGGCAGCCCTTTGCTGGCTTCTAGAAGGCAGGTGCCTTTGCTTGCACTCTCCTGTTGTTGGTTGCCATCGTCTGTTCTTGTGGTAATGGGTACAGCTTCCCTGAACATGGCTCTTAGAACTGAGCATATCAAGACACCATGGACTCAGGGGCTTGAGGGGTCTCCTGGCTCTTCTGGGAGCATTCATTTCCTTTTTAAGCCCTTGTGTGTTTTAGGAAAGATAGTTGGATCAGCCTCAGTCAACATCCATGTCACTCAGGATGAGCAAGTGAGAGAAACCATTTTTCTGCCTGTGCTTGCTTTCTACATCTTATGGAAAGGCTGTGCTTGGCCACAAGCTCACACTTTGCCCCATATGTGGGACGAGGAGATGGGTATCATCTAGGGTCAGGCCACATTTAGCTGCCTACTCCTTGGCTGCAGTGACTGAGAGTCCTCTAAAACCTCCAGCAGATAGGATAAGGGGTAGGGCCCCCAAGGCATTCTGGGTAGACAAATAACAAGAGATGCCCAGCATTGTGATCTAACAGAAGAGAACTCCCTAGAATGGATGGTGAGAGCGGTGGCTTCCAACATGATGCCGAAATAGACTTCACCATCAACCAGCAAGCCCTGCGGTACTTGGAGCAAAAGGATAGACCCTTCTCCGGGGGCAGTAAGACAGGGGCCTAGAACATCAGAACCTTGCTGGAAAGTTTTACATGAGGGTCTTGATTTTAACTAGGTCCCTGGTTGCCACTGAGGGCTGCCATAAATAATGAACTCGGCAAGCATGTACCCATTCTCAACGCCTTACAGAACCAGCTTTCAGTTACGCTCTGTGTGGGATTTTTGTTTTGTTGTTTTTGTTTTTAAGCCTAAGAGGAGTTCACAGTTAAAGTGGAAGGCAGGGTGTTCTTTACTTAATGACCTGTCCTGTGAGACTGTTGTGTGGTGGGCATGGTGAGGCTATAAACATGCTCCCACCAGCCAGTGGCCTGGAGATGTGTTCCAGCTTGTGGCAGAGACGGCTGGGCACGGGGAGCCACACACCAGCCAGTGGGAATGGCTTGTAGATTCGTGCTGAATTGTGTCTCAAATGAGGTCTCAAGGCTGTTCTTTCTAATCACAGTTCCACTCGCCTGCCAAGTGCGTCCTGGACTCTTGTGTTTTCATTTGTCTAGTTGAGTCCACATCGACAGCCTCCCCCGTGCCTCTAAGTTTCGACTAGTCCTCCCCTCTTCTCAAGGCCACTGCTAGCTCCATCTCCACAAGGTCTTCTCAGCTCCCATGCTCCGCGGGGCCTCAGGCACGAGTAGCACTGAGGGACAGGCATGAGCTTCAGCATTAGGCAGATTTGGTCTGAGTGCTGGTCCCTTGTTAATCCTTCTGAGCCTTGGGTCCTAAGCCATAAAAAGAAGATCCAGAGTTTTCAGAAGATCAAATGAAATAAAACCAAGGTAGCACCCAAGCGTAGCGTAGTAGTTTTCTTTGCCTAGACCATTTTCAGAGATAGAATGGTTTTATAGTCTGTGTAGAATGACATGTTGTCCTGATTTACAGAACTAAATCCACAATGAACTGTAGAGTGGAAATCATAAAATTCTTTGCACCTTCCCTGCTGGAAGGGATTTGATGCATTGTAGCACAGATTCGATTATTTGAACCTGATGAATAGCAGCAATTTTCTGGACTGTAAGTGGCTACAGAGCAGCTTCATTATTGATGGGGCCTATGTCCACAGAAGACGCCTCCGCAGCCCCAGGAGCCACCTGGCAGCTGCGGTTTTCTTTCTTTTACCCTCCACAGCATGATGGTCAAGGAAACTTAAAACTGGCTTCAAAGGAGGGTGGTGTTCCCAGATTTAAAGGTGAGGCTGTGGAGTATGTAGTCAGCCATCTTGGTGACACACATCTAAAGAGAAATTAGAGTCACTCATTCATTTAGAGTCCTTCCTGCCAGCTAGAGTTGGAGCTTCAGGTTTTGTGTGGCTGGGACCCAAGGACCCAAATCGTGTGTATGACAGCCGCCTTTGCCTCCCTGCAGCTTGCGGGGAGGGTGGCTGTGCTGCATGTGCCTGGTTATCCAGTTGCAGTGAGCCTCGGGTACCTGACCAGTAGATGTGGTTCACAGTGGTTGGCTGATCGCTGTGGTGAAGAAGCTCTGTGAGCTTCATGAAGCGCTCTCCCGGAACACATCCTGCACGTGTACATGCCCTGCTCCATTGCCTCAAGGTGTGCAGGACCTATACAAACTAGGTGTGGATAAGTAAGTGGTGAATGCTGGCACCTATAGAGCAGATGAGAGGCAGTGCTATGTGGCAGGTAGCCCAGAGGGACAGGAGGGCTGGCTGGAGACAAGGCTGAGGCTGGATTGGAATAGCCCTGGAGACCGTGCTGAGTCTCTTGGACTCTATCTCATGTAAAGGGAGGCCAGCAACATTTAAAAGCAGAAAACAGACATGATTGAGACTGTTGCGATTATTTTGGGAAAATAGACTCAGGAGAATGGCGAAAGCAAGATACGGGCAGGAGTATCCATAGGTGGTTCATCCAGTGAGAAGTAGACAGGTGGTTATGGGGTCTGAACCAGGGCAGTGGAGTGTGTCTGGAGGGGACCCACATAGTCTAGACCCCTTTGGGAAGTAGAATGGACAGTGGTGTGGAAGCATGAGGGCGTGAGGAGAACTTAGAAATGACTTAGATAACTGGGTGGTTTCTCGCTTGGGTTTCTGGATGGGTGACAATGCCAGAAACTGAGATGGGGAAGTGAGGAGGAGGTCTGGGGTGAGGGAGGAGACAGATAATGCATTCAGATGACTCGATGACTGTAATATGTACATACTCCCACAGAGAGCTGCTTTCAGCCTCGAAAAATACAGCATGACTTAGGAGCACCAACCCACTCTCCTGACTCCTATAGGAACATTAGTCACAAACAGCAGGGCTCTGAGTGACCCTTCGACAGTTAGAATCTAGAGCAGACCCTTTTTGTCATTCCAGTCACCCTGTAGTTCCAGAGGGGCTGCTAAACAGAAAATGTCACATTTAACTCAGATTCAAAGTATTCATGCCCCCAAGGTGCCCAGGAAACCCTGAGATCTCCAGGCTACACTGTGTAACTAGTAAGAGATTAGGTTCAAATCCTGACTCTGCTACTTACCAGTTGAGACTGTTGGTAAGCTCTCTGAATATCTGTCTTTGTTTATAAAATGCGACTCATTATGGCACTGGTTGAATCCTAGTTTTAAGCATTGTATTTTCAGAGTGATAAAGAGCAAAATCCCCATAGTTATGGGAGAGCTTGCCTGTTCTTTCATTTGCTCACTCATTTAGCAACAAGTGAAGCACCCCAAAGAGATCACAGGCTAACAGGGGAGACGGACATGGAAAGACATCATTACGGTAAAGTAGTAGTGATGCTATAAGGTGCCTGGCTGCCTGGGGACAGGGGTAGAGGAGGGATGCTGCCAGCTGGAATTGAGCAGTACAGAAGGACGGTTAGGCAGTTGGAGTGTGTTCTTGGGCAGGGCCAGACTACAGGGCAGGATTTTCTAGGTGGTCAAGGAAAGGAGGGTGTGGCTGTTGATGGAGGTTGTCAGGGGAAGCCCTGGGGCCTGACCAGTTGGGGATGAGGAAGACCCCAGATGAGGCAGGAGAGGTGGCCTCCTTCATGCCATCCTGGGTGGGTTATGGAGAGCCACTGGAAGGTTCCAGTGAGGAGAGCAGTGATCTGAGAGATGCCAGAAGGGATGAGATGCTAGGGAGAGGGTCTGTGGAGTGAGGAGGCCCTGGAGGCAACACCTGGGTGTCACCATCTCTGAATTCTGAAGTGGGCCCCACTGAAACTGGAGAAGACACTCAGCTTTGAACTAGAAAGAGGGGCTCTGTCCTGGAGAGCTGGGAAGGTCTTAGCAGGCATCAGACCTCAGCTGCCCGAGGTGCTCAGGGACTGACTGATTTCTGCTGGCTGCGCAGGTACTACGTTGGCATGGTTTCCAGCCCCTAAGACCCCCCAGATGCATTGGGTCCTGTTGGGTTTGCCGTAAGTGTGAGCCCTCCGCACGGACTCTGCAGCTGTCAGTGTGTGTGCAGTTGACAGACTGTCTCCTCTGAGGTTGGGTTTTGTTTTTCTAATGGGATAATCTTTCATTATTTTTTAGCCAAGTTATATAAACAGTTATCACCATAGGGAAACCTTGGACATCACTTTGACTTTTGATAAGAGGAAGCCCTGCAGGCCAGGGTAGTGCAGAGCTACGGTCTAAGATCTGGGCAGGGAATTGGCAGCACTCCTGTTATGGGGAAGCTCAGGCCCTGGGTACCTGAGACTCCTCACCAAGGCCTTCCCATCTGGTATCTTGCCTGACTGGCTAGATGTGATAGTGGCCAGTAAGAGGGAGTTGGGAGTTGACAGGGCTCGATTGGACCTTTGACAGGGACTTCCCGTCCCCCACCCCAGCTGTGGTCCCTCTGCTTTGGGCAGTAGGGGTGGGTGGGTGATAAGCAGGGAAAGTCAAGAGAGTTAAGTTAGCCGGAAGCTGAGGGATGGCAGATTAAACATGGGTATGTTTGTCTTCCAGAAGTAGTGTGTATGCCCCTCTCACAGGTGCCTGCTTTTTATTCTCCTTAAATAAATATCAGGGTACTATGAAGCGTTCCTCTGCCACGTGCTGGGGCAGCAGAGTGGTGAAGGCCACGGAGTGCTTTGCCCCCAAACGAAGGGGCGGACTCGGAGCCCATTGCTGCAGCAAGGGAGTGTGGAGCCGGTGGCATTGGCTGTGCAAAGTCTTGCAGAGAAGCTGGGAATCCTTATTTTATGGAAGTCCTCCCCATTAGTTTAAATTAAAAAACAAAAACATTGCAGGCCAAGGGAAGTTTGCCTGTGGGCCAGCCTAGGCCTGTGAGCAACATTAGTGTCCCCGGCCAGCCTGGCCTCCCTAATGTCCTTTCTAGCCTTATCACCCAGAGCGGGAGAGGCCACTAGACAGGAGCAGCCTGAATCTGCTCCAGAATCTCTGGCATGAGCCTCGGTGTCCTGGGGCAGGCCAGGCCCTCCCGGAGCCCACCTTCTTCATTAGCACAGTGAAGGCCAGTGAATGAAATCTGTCATTTTGAACCTTTCTCTTTTCAACAGCAGAACCTTTGTTTCAATCAAATCACAGTGTATGAAGTAGATAAAACAGAGCTGCCCTAGGTGCGGGGGAGTCTGGAGTTCAGGCCCAAGGCCGCCTCTGTCCTCCCAAGGGCACCTCTGCCAGGTCAGACAACATGGTGTAGTGACTGCGCGTGCACCTGCTGGCTGCGCTCTCTCCTGCAGTCCTGCATTCTGTGGTGTGAATGGGAGGAGAACCACAGCGAGCCCCTCCCCCACATTCTGCCCAGTCCTTCACGCAGGGCAAGCAGCCAGCCCCCGGTATAGCCGCTACTTCCTGGTGCTTTCCGTGCCTTTTTGCCCTCTCGCCTCAGCCCACCAAGTGTGGATCACTATTTCCATTTCACAGATGAGTGAAGCCAGACACAAAGGGAAGTGAGTTGCCCACAAGGTCCCAGCCTGGAAAGTGAAAGAGCCCAGACCCTGAGTCCCAGGGAGGAGGCTTCCCATCCAGGGTGTTTCCAGAGCACCCAAAAGCCCCTTCAGTCAGGCTTGATTGCTCTAAGCAGGACTCTCCTTTTTATTGCCATGCAGGAGACAGAACCATCTGAACCCAGAAGTGCAGAGACGACAAGGAAGACCAAGGCTGCCATTCCTTCTGCCAACAAGAGGCCCAAGAAGGAGACCAAGAAGAAGCGATAGAGGCGGAGGCCTGAGGAGCCAGGCGGCCTGGGGGCAGTCCTCCTGGGAATCAACATCCTGTTTCTTCTCCATCCCAGGCTCAGTGTCTAGAGGCTGTGATGCCCTCTGACCACAGAGATCTGGACAGTCATGATGGTCCCCAGGCTTCAGCTGGACAGATAACACTTCCTCCTCCTGCTTCCATGGTGGTTTCCAGTCTGGAGACTGAAATGCCCTGTGAGCAGACCCTGCCCTAGGGCGTTGTTCAGAAGCTAGGTCAGCTCACTGTTACTTAATCACTGTGGCTAGCCAATAGGCACCCACCTTGTAGATTCACACTACACTTCGGAGTCATTATCTAATGCTGCCAAGCACTTCCTCTCACATTGCTGTGTACCGCAGATGTGCTCATCAGTCACTTTCGATTCTGCTGTGTGGATGGAGCCAGACCTCACCTGTGTTAGGGCAGGACACTCTGGCCATGCAATGGTAGTGGTCCACTGGCTGTGCCAATCAGGTCTGAAAAATGCTTACTGGGAGAGCCAGCAGAAGGCCTGGGCCATGGTCATGCCTGAGTTTCCTCTAGCAGGTGGAAGGGTTTTGGCTGAATGCATATTTCTTGGGCATAAACTTTCTGAGCCTCTGAAATAGCAGGCTTGTCAACTTCAGACTAACCTCAAGCCATTATAACATACCCATTATGTGTGATGCCTTTGACTTCTACCTGTACGTATTCCCCCGCCTCTCAGTTTTTTAATTCTCTGACCAGTGAAGAAGAGTTACTTGGGAAAGTAAAGGTCAATAAAGAGTTGCGCATGCTGAACCTGCTCGTGTGTTGCCTGCTTTGGAGGGGAAGGGAATACCTGGGTCCCTATCCTGAGAGGGAAATGGTGGCCCCTGCAGAGAAGTGGCACAGTGGGGCTGGGGATGGGCAGAGCAGGAGGTGGCTTTGGTCAGAGTGGTCCTGCAGGCCCAGCCATTCTGGAGCCAGTTTTCAGGAAGTCTGGCCTTAGTCATTGGAAACACTTGTGGATGTCCGTGGGTGTTTTAGAGTTTCCACTGGGTTGAGGCCCTCTCCCTCCCTAGGTTCCTGTTGCCTGTGGAAGGTGCTTCTTGTCCTCAGAGGCTTGAGTAAGACCAAGTGCACTATGGTAGGAGGCCTCATGTGGCTTTGGGTGGGTCTAATTAGTGCCCTGACTCATCTGCCCAGGAAAAACCCCAGACCTCTGGTAAATCAGAATTGCCAGCTCTTTACAATCTGCCAAACACTGCCAAATATTGTCAGGACTAGGAGGAACCTAAGAGATCAATGTCTGTCATCTCCATTTTAGAGGTGCGAATCCAAAGTTCAAGCTTGCTTGAGAGTGCCAGAGCCGAGACCGATCCAAGTCCAGGCCTCTTCGTGGGTATTTCACAAATACTCAGTATCAATGGGTACAGTGCTGTGAGGGTCCCTGCCAAGATGGAAAGGGGCTTGGCAAGATCTGCCAGCACTTTTGGTTTCAGAGTAGGAAGTCCAGGGCCTGGAGTTCTGCCTAACACAAGGCCAATCGTGGCCAGATGCAAGCATGAGAAAGGGCTTTTCCTGAGTATTTCTGTTCCACAAAAACCTCTTAGATGCCAGACACCATGCTAGGCCACAGAAATGAGGAATCTTTCCAGAAATCCAAAGTCGACTTGGCTTAGAGAGAGAGCCAGACAAGAACAGGTTCTGTGCGGGTAGTTTTACAAGTGGGAGCAACAGAAGACGTGGGAGCCGGGCACAGGGGCACCATCCCATACCTGGGGGCCAGCCTGGCCACCTGGCAGAGTGGAAGGGACAAGTGAGGCTTACTCAGCAGTTACTGAGACCAGAGGGAAAGTATGCTGGGACAGTGGAGGCCAGGCCTCTGGAGCAGAGCATGCCAGCTTGAGGAGAGACAGCCAACTCCCAAGAACAGTGCTGCCCCGGCAGAGGGTCCAATCCCTGTACATTGGCTCCTTTACAGTGTGCCAGAGATCCACTGTCAGAAAGCGAGTCTGTCATCCTCGCCACCCACCCTCATGCCATGCTTGCTGCAGGCAGTTTGTAGCATTTGCTTCTCAGATGAGACCTCATCTTTTCCCAGGCAGATTTCTTCATCCCAGGTTCTTCCTTATCAGAGGTGCCCAGGCCTTAGTCTTTGTCTTCTGTGTTAGAAGAAGGTTCAGTCCCTATGGACTTCCTCCTGACACATGAGATCTCATCCAGGGTCATGGATTTAAATGACACCTAAATTAGGGTTTCCCGGAGAAACAGAACCTATAGGAGAGGTCTATTACAGGGAGTTGCCTCAGGTGATTACAAGTCCCATGATCCGTCTGCAGGCTGGAAACCCAGGGAAGCTGCGGGTGAGGCCAGCTGGGTAGATTCCAGTCAAAGTCTGAAGCCCTAAGAAGCAGGAGTGCTGAGAGCAGAAGGTGGATGTCCCAGGTCACGCAGTCAGGTGCAGGAAGGGCAAACCTCACCTTCCTCTGCCTTTTTGTTGTGTTCAGACCCCTGATGAATTGAATGAGTTTCACCCACATGGGGGAGGCCATGTGCTTTACTCAGTCCAGCTATTCAAATGCTAATCTCTTCCCAAAACACTCTCAGAGACACAGTGAAATAATGTTTAATCAGATCTCTGCTCATCGCATGGCCCAGTCAAGTTGATGTATTAATCATCACACCACCCATATGCCAATCAATCTTTCTAAACAGATCTCTAGAGGCCTCCCTCTTAAACTCCAGACTCTTATCTGACTTCCTATTCAGTATCATCATTTGGATACCCAATAGACATCTCAAAGCAAATTCCTGACCTCGGTAGCAGCTCAAATCTGCCCTTCTCGGCTGGGGATAGAGCTCAGCGGCACAGCGCCTGCCTGGCAAGCGCAAGGTCATGAGTTTGATTCCCGGAAACAAAAAGAAAAATCTGCCCTTCTGCCCTTCTTTGTTCTTACCTTAGGGGAAAAAACTATATATATATAGTTATAGTTTTATATATATATATATATATATATATATATATATAAAATCACAAGCACCTCATACAGTTACCTTTGTGGTATGTGTGGTTTGTGTGTATGTGTGTTGAGGACTAAGAGTCTACCTTAGCAAATTCCAAGTATATAAGATAGTTTGGTTACCTGTCAACGTGCCGTACATGAGATCTCTAACATTTATCTTACACAACTGAAACTTAATACTCTTGACCAACATCTCCCTCCATTCTATTCTCTGATGTTATGAGTTTGACTAGTTTAGAATTCACATATGAGATTACATAGTATTTTTCTTTCCATGTCTGGCTTATTTTATGTAGCATAATGTTCTGCAGCTCTATTTATATTATCACAAATGGCAGAATTTCCTCTTTCTTTTTTTAAAAGATGAGTCATGTCCCTTCATTTCTGCATACCATCTTTTCTTTATCCATTCATCAGTTGGTGGACATTTAGGTTGTTTCCATAGCTTATCTATTGTAAATAAGGCAACTAACATAGGAGTGTAAGTATCTCCTCAGCGTGGGGATATGGCTCAGTGGTAGAGCACTTACCTACTAAGTGTGAAACCCTAGGTTCAAGCCCCAGTACCCCCGCAAAAAACACAGCAGAAAACAAGAAACAGGCTGATTTCACTTTCTTTGGATAAGGACTCAGAAATGGGGTTGTAGCATCATATAGTATTTTGATTTTTAACTTTTTGAGGAGCCACTATACTGTTTTCCATGATGGCTGGACCAGCTTACATTCCCACCATACTTTCAGAGTTCTGATTTCTCCACATCCTCACCAACACTTATCTTTTGTATCTTCAATAATAGCCATCCTAACAGACATGCGAGGTGGTGTCTCCTGGCTTTAATTTACATTTCCCTGATGATTAGTGGAGAAATTTTTTTTTATATACAGTATCTATTGGGCATTTGTGTGTCTTTTCTGGAAAAGTATCTATTTGGGTTCAATTAATCAAGTTAATTGGCTTTTTTTGCTATTCAGTTGTACAAGTTTCTTATTTACTTTAAATATTAACCTCTTGTGAGATATATAACTTATAAATATTCTCTTTCATTTTGTAGATTACCTTTTCACTTTGTTGTGCAGAAGCTCTTTTTTTTTTTTTTCTTTTTTGAGACAGTGTCTCACTGTGTAATCCAGGTTGGCCTTGAACTCTGTAGCCCATGCTGGTTTCGAACTCCTAGTGATCCTCCTGCCTCAGCCTCCCAAGTGCTGGGATTACTATTTACTTTTTTGTCTTGTTTGTGCTTTTAGTGCCATATCCAAAAAATAGGTGCCTAGGCCAATGTCAAGAAATTTTTTCACTGTTTTCTTCTAGAGTTTTATATTTTCAGATCGTATGTTTAAGTTTTGAATCCATTTTGAGAATATCTTTGTGCCTAATATAAGGGTCCAATTTTATTCCTTTGGATGTGGATATCTTGAGTTCCCCATTTATTGAAGAGACTCTCGTTTCCTCATTGTGTATTCTTGGTGCCCTGATTAAATATTAGTTGACCAAATAAGCTTGGGTTTGTTTCTAGGATCACTATTTTATTTCCTTGGCCTATGTGTTTGCTTTTATGCCAGCAGCATTCTGTCTTGATTACTATTGGTTTATGATGTAATTTGAGGTAGTTGATCCTCCCAGCTTTGTTCTTTCTCATCTCGCTTTTGAGGGTCTTTCGTGGCTCCAAATGAATTTTAAGATGGTTTTTAAAATTTCAATGAGAAGCATCCCTCTCACCACACTCCCAGCCATCTTCATCTTACCTGGATACTGTACAGCCTCCTCTTGGGTGGTCCGCTTTCAACACAACAAGCCAGAGCGGTCCCACTAAAACTTGCAAGATCTCTAGGCACGGTGGTGCACACCTGTAATCCCAGCACTGAGGAGGCTGAGGCAGGAGGATCATGAGTTCAACGCCAGTCTGAGATATATAGCAAAGCTCTATCTCAAAACAAAATAAACAAAACAAAACAAAACCCTACAACTGTAACATGTGCCTCAGCAGGTAGAGGCCAAATTTTTCACTGAGATCCACAAAGGCCTGGAAGAGATGCTCCACCGCCCTCAACCTTATCATCCTCTATCTGAGACAGGCTCTCAATATGCAGTCCTGGCAGGCCTCAAGTTCTTGTCAGTATTCCTACCTCAGACTCTCAAGTGCAGGGATTAAAGGTGTGCAATACCACCCCTGGATCCACTTCCTTTAGGTATGATGCCTCACGTGGTAAATTGAATAATAGCCTCCACAAAGGGTACATGTCTGTACCCTCATCCATGGAGCCTGTGTCTGTGCTGACCTGCACGCCGAAGGGGACTTTGCAGATGTGATCAAATTAGGGATGACCACTGAGCCACAGCCCCAACCCTTTCTATTTTTTTATTTTGAGTCAGGGTTTGCCAATTACTGCGTTGCCCAGGCGGGGCTTGATCTTGTGATCCTCCTGGCTCAGCTTCCCAGAGTGTTGGGCTTATAGGCAGTGCCACCACGATGGGCTAAGTTAAGCTTCTGGAGATGGGGACAGTATTCTGGTTCAGCCAGGTAGGCCCAGTGTAACGACAAGGGTCCTGTGAGGAACAGGGGGAGGCAGGAAAGTCAAAGTCAGAGACCAGGAAAGGGAAGCAAAAGTTGGAGTAATGTGGGGCCACGAAGCAAGGAGTGTGCGCGGCCTATAAAGACATAGGCGAGGATGGCGTTCTCCACAGAGACTGCAGAAGGACTGCACCTCTGCCGATGTCTTGATTTTAGCCCAGACAGACCCATTTTGGACTGCTAACCTCAAGAACTGTGAATACTGAGTTCTTAGTGTCTGTGGTAATCAGTTACAGCAGCAACATGAAACCAATACCCCCTGCTTCCTTTATAATGTCACTCAGGAAAGGCCTCACTGACCACCCCATTTAAAATTTTATACTTTCCCCAAAACTTCCTATTCCTCATAGCTTACTTATTCTTTCGCTTAGCACACACCACTGTCTCACATATTTCACTTGTTTTTGTCTATTGCCTTCTCCAGTTAGAATAGGAAGAAAGGAATTTTATTGTTCATGCTTACAGATGAAATGCCCAGGGCTTGGAAGAGTCCCTGGCACATAGTAAGTGTTCACTAAATATTCATGGCATTATCGAGAGTAGGGGAGGTGGCCTGCCTTCACCGTGCGGCTTAGTGACTGAACATTATGTGCGTGCAGACGCTTTGCATACGGACTCACGTCCAGTGCTCACAGCCACACCGTGAGGCTGGTGACATTGTCATCCCTGTTTCACAGATGAGGACAGGGAGGTACCTGGGACTGAACCCAGGCTGCCCCCTCTGTGTCCTTCTTTTCCACCTTGGAATTCCCAAGGAGAGATTCTGTTACAGGGAAAAGCGTTCCAGCCTCTGTGTAGCAGGCTTGACTACCCACAGGACTAAATCACTAATGGTAAAATTATGCTCCTTATTGAGGAAGAGTCTCTGGAGTACAGTTTTTATTTCTTAACTTTATTGAGGTAAAATTGTGACACCGTGAAGTTAGCCATCCTAAAGGGTACAGTCAGTGGCATCCGGTGCATTTATATTTCTGTGCAACCATTGCCTCTATCTAGTTTCCAAACCTGTCGTTGCCTCCAAAAGAAAACTCACACCCGGACGCAGTTTCTCCCCATGACCTGCACCACCGCTTGCCCGGCCCCTGAAAACTGCCACTCTGCTGCCTGTGCAGACTGATCTTCCCTGCAGATTTCCTATCAGTGCAATCATACAACTTGTGACCCTGAACACTTGTTTGGAGGTTCTAGCAGGGGAACACAGTTCCTGGTGTACTCTTGCCTGAAGAATGGTTCTCCTCCTCCAGGGAAGGTCACACAGCCTTGGGAGGGACACATACGGAGCCGTGAGGCAGGAAAGGGTCACCCACTTGGCCACCCAGATCAGCTGAATCAACTCTGGTACTCAGCAGGGTGACAGATGTCACAACCAGATTACCCACACAGCCAATATGTGACTTTTGTGATTGATTGATTGATGATTGAATTTAAATAATCCTTCTGAAGTTCATCCATGTTGTAGCATGTATCAGAACTTCATTCTTTTTAAAGGCTTAGTAATATTCCTTTGCATGCATGTAGAAAGTGAAGTTTTTCGGAAGACAATGCGGTGAATGAAATATTGGGGCCAGATAGTGCATTTTAAACCTGGAAACTTAGCTGTGTGTTGATGGTGAAGGAGTTCACCTCTCTGATTTTCTGAGTCTCTTCAGAGGCGATCATAGGACAGCCTTGCAGGCTGTTGTATAAACTGGACCTACTGTGTATACAAGGTGCCTGGAGCATAGTAGGTAATTTATTAGTAGTGGCAGTGATGATTCTTCAATCATCACGGACAAATTTATCATGGAAATGTTCTGACCTCACGATCTTGGCTTCCTTGGAAGATGTGCATGTCCTTTGCACCCCAAGTCCTGTGAAGCCGAAGTTAGATGAGGGTTCTGGGGCTGAGCTCATGCTCATTGTGATATTCGCAGGGCTCTTTATAGTTCCAGTAGACTTTGCTGTCAGTTTTTCCCTTCCTTATTTATTGAATAGTCCAAATCAGAGGTTGAAAGTGACATGGCAGTAAAGGAGAAAGAAACTACCTTAAAAAAATTCTAAATAAGCAGATGCAAGGAGTTCATCATTAGTCATCAAGGAAGTGCAAACTAAACCACAGTATGATACCACCAAGCACCCCCAGAATGGCTAGCACCAAAAAGACTGACCACCCCAAATGTCAAGAGGATGTGGAGCAGCAAGGACTCCCATGCAAGGCTGGTGGAAGTGTAAAATGGTGCAATCAGTTTAGAAAAACACTGGGCAGTTTCTTTAGAAAGTTCAGCACACCTCTCTACCCTTTGACTTGGCAGTCCTAGGCATCAGTCAAGAGAAGTGAAAACATTTGTTCGCAAGCGACTTGTACCAAACTCCTGGTAGAATGTTCACAGCAGCTTTATTCATATTAGTCAAAAACTAGAAAGAGTCCACAGTCTCAGCAACAATCGAAGGAGTAAAACACAGTATATTTAAACAATGAAATACTGCAGACCATAAACAAATGATCTGGGCCTGGAAGTGTAGCTCAGCGGTAGAGCATTTGCTTAGCATGTGTGATAGCCTTGGTTTGTCTCTCAAAAATGCACACACACACACACACACACACACACACACACAAACTGATCTATTAATACACATAATAATCTGAATAAATCTCAGAACTGTTATGGTAGTAAAATAGGTCAAACATATACAAGTGCAATGGACAGTCACTGTTTCTATTCAAATGGAATTCTAAAATAGACAAGACAGGAAGGCTGAGGCAGGAGGATCATGACAAGTTCAAGGCCATCCTGGGCTACAGAGTGAGTTCAAGGCCAGCCTGAACTGTACAGTGAGAGCCTGTCTTAAAACAAAATGAAACAAAGCACACACAAGACAAAACTCTCCTATGGTGATAGAGATCACATCCCTAGGTGCTTTTGCGAGGAGGAATGACTAGGAAGGGACCTGAGAAAACTTTCTGGGGTGATCAAAGTATTCTATATTTATATTCTATGTTTTATCTATATAGAATATAATGTATATTTTATCTAGATTCTATATTTTGATCAGCAGTCATCAAAATTGACTGAATACTTACAATCTGACCATTTCACATCATTTATCCGGTCAGCAAATCTCACAGGTAAAAAAAAAAAAAAAAAAAATCTCACAGGTAAAATCCCTCCATACTGGGGACTGAACCCCGAGCCTTCCAGTTGTTAGGCAAGTGCTCTACTGCTGAGCTACATCCCCAGCCGTCTTTTATTTTATTTCTGAGACAAAGTCTCACTAAGTTGCCCATGGTTGCCCTTGAACTTGTGCTCCTCTTCCCTTTGCCTCCTGAGTATCTGGGATTGCAGATGTGTACCTGGCAGCAGATATTCTTGTCTCGGTTTTACAGATGGAAAAACTGGGGCTAGAAAAAGCAGATTGGAACCCCAGAAGTATGACTTCAAAGCCCACACCTCAGGGGTTTCCTCCTCTCCCTTAATTTGTTCTCTTCCCTAAGATTTTACACTTGGGGAAACTGAGTCCCAGAAGAGGCTGTAGACATGCTGAATGACACAGAGCTCTTTGGAATCAGAACTGAACTGGAACCCAGACCTCTGGAGCTTTCTTACCACATTCAGACAAGGAGGTAAAACCCACTCCCACAGGAGCCAACGCTAGTTTTTATATATTTTATTTATTTATTCATTCAATCATTCATTTATTTTTGTGGTACTGAGAATTGAACCTAGGTCTTTACACTGAGCTACATCCCCAGCCCTGTCTTACTTTTTATTTTGAGACAGGGTCTTGTTGAGTTGCTAAATTTCCCCAGGCTGGGCTCAAACTTGTGATCTTCCTGCTTCAGCCTCCTGGAGTGCACAGATTACAGGAGTGCATCACCACACTTGGCTTTTATTTTTATTTTGGGTTTTGCTGAGGATACTCCAAGGCCTAATACATGGCAAGCACCAACTCTCTCACTAAACTATATCCCCAGCCTTTATTTTTATTTTATTTATTTATTTTGCTTTTATTGAGACAAGGTTTTACTGTGTAGCCTAGGCTGGCCTTGAACTTGTAGTGATCCTCTTGCCTCAGGCTTCTGAGTGCTAGGATTATAGGTGTTTATCACCATGCCCGGCCTTATTTTTATATCTAGTTAATTTTTGAGTGTGTGTGGTATTAAGAATGGAACACACGGCTTCAAGCATCGTAGGTAAGCACTCTATCCCTGAACTACTATATCCCGGCCCAAAAAGCATCATTTTAAAATTTTCATTAAAGAAGTTTTTTTTGGTACCAGGGTTCAAGTTCAGGACCTTGCGCTTGCCAGGCAGGCCCTGTGCCGCTGAGCTACATCCCCAGCCCAAGCATCGTTTTTTAAAGAGGTGGGATATAACGACCATTAAGGCAGGGCCTGGCTATCCCGTGATTCAAAATGAGTGATTATGTTTTCTACCTGTCCTTGTATTGTTAGGGTAGTTCCAGGTTGGTTGTCTGAGAATTATAGAGTTAATTCACCCTCCCTGCTATCCCATGCAGCCCTGTTACAGTCTAGAACCAAAAGGGCCCCTCAGAATCTCACATTTGGAGGTGCGTCCTGGTCTGAAGGGGAAGGTCACTAGGGGCATGACTTGGAGGGGTGTGCTCTTGTCCTGGCTCCTCCCTTCTATCTGCATCCTACTGGACATGTGGCGAGCAGTTTTCCTCTGCTCTGCTGCTCTGCCTTGGAACCAGCTGACCATGGACTGAGTCCACTGAAACTGTGAAAATAAAATAAATGTCTCTTCCTGTAAGTTATTAGTATTGGATATTTTGTCCTAGTGACTGCAAAGTGACTAAGATACCCTTAAAACTCCTACCAGACTCATGTGTTACCTCCCTCTATGTTGTCTGGAGTCAAAGGATGTTTAACTCTTAGCACATCAGCAAGTGTCCTTCTGCTTAATGTAAGAGGATCTCACACGAGTTTCTCAAGCTCAGCTTGACAGTCAGGCTCCGATGCGGATTTGCATCAAGAACAACCGAAATAGCCAAGCTAACTTGGGTTTTGTCACATCCAGTCTGTCAACCATAAGAGGGACTGTGGTTGGGTTCAGCCCATTGGCTTGTTTCAGAAGCATTATTATTATTATTATTTTTTTTTTTGGTTTTTCTCCGGTACCGGGAACCGAACTCACGACCTTGCGCTTGCCAGGCAGGCGCTTTTGCCGCTGAGCTAAATCCCCAGCCCCTCAGAAGCATTGTTGCCTCTGCAAATCTGAGAGGACGCCATCCTGTGTTTTGAGAGGACTGAGCTGACACCGTGGTAGTTTCCTCCCTAGAGAGTTTATATCTCTGGAGAAAAATATATGCTCCAGCTTCCTCAGACTCTGTCCGCCAAGGAAAAACTGCATCTCAGAATTGTTTTCTGGCCTCTTTAAAAATCACGGAATGGATTTCATGGTCTGCCTTTTCTCTGGAACTGGCAAAGGGTGCTGTGAATGAGTCACCCTGCTTCTTGGGGATGTTTTGCTCCAAGAGCTTGGGGTACCATGAAATGACCAACAGCCTCTGGAAGGCTTCCTTCCCCTGCGGGGCCGAGCCTGTGCATTGCTGGAACGCAACGGCGGGTACATTTTGAAGTTCGAGGCACAGGCCCAGTTCTGCCACTGAGGAAACCTGGCTGGCAGCTGCATGCAGAGGGAGCTGTGGGGCAGGGCGAGGCCATCCCCACTGACCGCGGGCCCAGGATATATGCCTTCCTCCGTCTAGGCTGATTTCCTCCTCTGGAAAATGAGGGTAGGAGGCCTGCTGTCCCTTTTATTATTCTATTGTCCAGGGACCCCATGCCTTTGCACCTGTGTAGTCCTATCTAATCTCTAGGTAGAAAGGCCAAATCTGAACCATGGTACTTTGCTTCCCGTGCCACAGAAGGGTCAGGGCCTGTGGCCCTCAACAAGGAACCACGCCGCTGAGTTCTGTTCAGTTCTGTTAAGGAACACATGAAAGCCCTTGCTCTGTCTAGACTGTTCTGGGCACGATGGTGCCGAGGTGTGGGATGTGCTATGGCTCGCCTTTAATCTGTGGGGCTGGAGGGCCACACAGGCTGACGATTACGATAGACTGGCAAGCCTGGTGACTTTCTGTCTGAGGGGCTTTGGGAGTGCAGGACGGCCCCAACCCCACCTGGTGGAGAGCTAGAAGTCTTCCGGGGGAGGTGACAATGTGGAGGGCGGGCATTGTGGCTGTGATGAAAGGAGACGAGGACTGGAAAGTCCTTCCCCGGTGTGGGCCTCGGGCTCCCTGAAGACTGTTGGGCGGACGGCTCACTCACTGGGGGGCTGTGTCTTCCCACCTCTGGACTTCTGGGGTGAGCAAAGTGTGATGCTGGTTGCTGCCTGTCTAGTGACCAGGAGACTGTCCTGTGTGAGGCCTGGGCTTTCCTCATCTCCAAAGTCCTTAGGGGCACAGAGTGTCCCCCCACGCCCCTCCTGGTTTGACCAGGTCCCAGTTCCTTTGGGAACACCCTGAGCTGAGAAAGCTGACAGCAAATCATCCGTCCTTCCCTGACCCACCGAGAATTGCCGCAGCTGGCAAACAGCCTTGATGCTCGCGAAGAACCTTGGCGCGTAGCCACGGACAATGTCAGAAAGGAAATTCTTGTTCTGAAGTGTCTATCTGGCAAATTGCTGGAGTCTCTGGTCCCAGAGGGGCAGGACAGCAACCCTGGCCCCTCAGTCCCCTGAGTCTTGCTGTCTCCCCATCCTCCCTCCTGAAAAGCAGGAGGCTGCTTGCTCTCTGCACCGCCTCCCTCCCTGCAGGACCACCTGCTGCCCGGCCCCTCCAGCCTTTCCCTGTAGTCAACTCCCGCTGCTCTGTGGCTCAGTCTTCTGGATACTTCTCACCCTGCCTGACATCATGTGGCCTCCCACCAGCATCTGACCCAGAGGAAGCCCTTCTGGGAGGACCTCCCTTATACACCTCCTTCAAAGATCTGTTAGGCCGGGTGTGGTGGTGCACGCCTGTAATCCCAGCACTCTGGGAGGCTGAGGCAGGAGGATCATTGTGAGTTCGAGAACAGCCTGGGCTACAAAGTGAGCTCACAGCTGGCCTCAGCTGCACAAGTGAGACCCCGTCTCAAAAAGACGAAGAAACAAAAACGAAAACAAACCAAAGATCTGTTAGGCCCAAGGGCTCCTGGCGCTCTGCTGGTTTTCTTCTCCTACACGCACATCTCATTCTGAGCCTCAGTGTCCTTCTCGGTGAAAGTGAGGATGATAATAGTACCTTTCCCAAGGGGTGGGTGAAGGGATTAAATGAGCTAATACATGAAGCACTTAGCACTTGGTGCAGTGTGTTCAATGAAGGTTGGTTAAATTATTACTTTTTCTAACATCTGCATGGATATCTAATGCTATGACCTTTATAATTTGGCCAACATTGAACTCTTGACTTGACTTTAGCCCCTCAGGGGCTCCTACCTAGACTTCTCCATCTCAGTAATTAGCAGCTCCTTCCACTCACCCGGAAACCGGGCAGTCAGTCTCAGGTCCACCCCCTCTGAGCAGCCACGCGCTTGCTCTGTCCCCGAGGACTGTGGGTGCTTCCTCCCAGTGTACTCAAATCAGCCACTCTTGCCACCTCCCCTGCCAGACCCAAGTCACTTTCACCCCATCCTGGAAGACTTCCAGCCTCCTTTCTGGCCTCCTTGACCCTGGGCACCTCCATCAGTCTCTCCAGGGGGCTGTCGGCAGGGTCTCTCAAAAACTGACCCCAGATCATGTCACAGCCCCACGTCCTCCCTTACCATCCTCAGGAGCTCCAAGCTCAGCCCCGCCTCACAGCCCAGGTGGCTCCAGCCCCTGCTAAGGGCCCCAGCGTCATCTCCCACTGCTCTGCGCCCTATGGCACCTCCACCAGATCCATCCAAGCCAGTGATCCCTTTGCCTAAATGCCACAGGGGCTCTTTCCCAGTCTTCAGGGCTCAGCTAAAGTTCCCCTCTCAGGGGAGTCCCCTTGGTTCCTGTCCTCAGAGCTGCTCACCCCCGTCCCTGTTCCCTATTTAATCCCATCCTAGCACTCGGGACAATCTGTCTTTCTGCATCAGTAGATACGTTCTCTGCTTTCTTGACCACCTCTCACACCAGCCTGTGAACTCTATGAAGGCAGAGGAGCTTGTACATTTTATTTACCAGTAGGCATCCGCCAGGCACTCACTACATGCTTACCCACAAGACCTCAGCAAGATCTCCAGCCCCGGGCTCTGGGAGCTCAGGGAAGTTCCTCCGCCTCTCTGGGCCTGGAGTTTCTGGCACCTGGCAAGTAGACTGGCCTGGCTGGTGAAGGGCTCTCCTCCTAGCTCTGGCCAAAGGGGGAGGCTGCCCAGACTGGCCTTGCCCCACTCTGCACTCCTCAAGGGCAAGAGTCCTCTTGTTGACAGAGTGCTTCTCATGTGTTTGCTGAGTTGAATGGAGTCAAACAGCCCTGCCCAAGGCTCTGGAAGCACAGATGCCAACAACTCCAGGCCTGGGAAGGCAGCAGGGGAGCTAGCTTGAGGTCCAGGGAGCTGATTTAACTATTGGATGATTAAATGTGTTTAATTGTTGGGAGGCAGCAGTGGTGGAAAGTTGAGCACAGACCGCAAATGGCAGGAGGTCTGGTTCAAATTCGGGCTGTGAGGAGGAGCCTCCCTAAATCCAACCATCTGGATGGAGGAGGTCGCAGCCAGAGCCTGCGGTCCCAGGTGGCTGTAGCCTGGGCCAGTTCAGGGGCTGGGTTCCCTCCTGGCTCCTCTGGGGAGTCCCACCCTGAGCCCCTCCCTGAGTTGGCAGGGACACAGGGAGAAGGTGAGGCCAGACGCAGGGCGTGACCCTGGGCGGGTGGCTGGCTGGGTTCCTGCTCTGGAAGCCAGAGCTAATGCACTAGCCTCAGGCGAGGGCTGAGTTTGCCTGGCACTGCTCCCGCCAGCCTGGAGAATCCAGGCCTGGGGTTCCTGTCCCAACAAGCCTAGTCTGCGCAGTGCCGGGCCACCTCTACTCCTGGAGCTCTTGAATTGTGGTGGGGGGAAGCAATGGATGGGTTACAGTTGGTATCATTGTCTGCAAGGATGCAGATGCAGGTGGAGGCTTTCACCAGGGAGGACTCCAAGAACAGGTGCTAACCAGAAAGAGAAGCCAGGATCCCCTCCTGGCAGAGAGGAAGCAAGGGCAAAGGCAGAGGGTGAGACTGCACCAGGGTGGGAGTGACGAGTTCTCAGCCGTGGAGGAGTGCGGTGACGGGACTGGGGCGGCTGGCTAGGCCCCCACGTGGCCTCTTAAGGGTGGGCTTTGGCTTGAGCCCAGGAAGCTGCTAAAGGACCAGACTTGTGGTTTTAGTTTTGTTTTGGTTTCTTTTGCGGTTCTGAGGATTGAACTCAGGGCCTGGAACACGCTAGGCAAGCACTCTGCTACTAAGCTGCATCCCCAGCCCTTTTTATTTTTTATTCTTATTTTTTGTTTGTTCTGGCACAGGGTCTTGCTAAGTAGCTCAGGTTGGCCTCAAACATTCAATCCTCCTGCCTCACTTGTCACCCACTACCCCCGCTTCCCACTAGCTGAGGTGACAGGCAGGTGCCACCATGGTAGGCCTGAACTGAGTTCGGAAAGGGGCATGTGAAGGCCGTGGTCGGGTGAATTGGGCTGGGGTCTGGCTGAGTGCGGGGAAGGACACAGGAGGGTGTGGTGCGCGGGTGCAGGTAGTCTTGGGCATGAGGTGGCAGAGGAAGATCGGGGCTAGTGTTCTGACCAATTCCTGGAAGCCGAGGACACAGGAGGAGGCAGGGTGCAGGCAGAGGGCTGCAGACGATAGGTCAGGGGGGGCCCAGAGCCCCTGAGAGAGGCAGGCCTGCGGAGGGAGCTCTGGGGTGAGGCCGGGAAGACAGCCGCCTCTGAGAGTTCCCTCCTTAGGCCAGCAGTGCTGACTTCATAATGTGATCTTTATGTTGCTTTTTCTCCTTCACACTCTTCCTGCCCCCTAATTCTGGCTCCTTGGATTACCTCCGCAAAGAATTCTTGTCTTGGGCTCTGCCGAGCTAAGATGACGTCCAGTCAAGGCCATCAGACAGCAGGCACCTCCTGGGCTAGCTCTGGCTGTGTCCTCAGGCCCCGGGGAAAGTAGCCCGCTGCTCATGACTTGCCCGCCCCATCTGCCCCGGGTGTGGAGGTAGACAGGGTGAGCCGAGGCCAGAGGGAAGAGGAAAAGCTGAGTCCCAGAGCGTCATGGGAGAGAGCTGGAGACTTCCCCCAGGGGTCTCTCTTCCTCATCAGGCTGGGCTGGGGCAGGAGCAAAAGGAGCTGAACTACAACCCCGTGTCCTAGCAGGTGCACCCGGAAGGCCAACCAGGGGTGGGGAAAGGCCAGGTGTGCAACAAGCCACCATCGAGGACTTTGGCCCTAGGCAGGTTGGGCTGGGAAGCTCTGTGCTCAGGCCTTGTGCTCAGACATACAGACCAGCTGGGGAGCAAAGACTGCCTGTGATCAGAGGAGCTGGATGGCACTTGAAAAATAACTTCATTGTTTTCTATTGCCCAAGTAACCGGAGCTCCCTGTAGAAAACTTATTAAAGCAAGCACAAAGGAAAAAATTATTAAGCTCCTCTCTGACCCCCCATCCCCAGGACAACTGCTAGTAATATGGTAATGTTTAACCCTTCTATTTTTCCCTTGCCACTTCTTAAATGTGGTTGTATAATTAACCCTACCACATATAAATCTTTTACTATTACATGAACTCATTCTATGTCAATATATATATATATTGTCAATATATATAGAGAGACAATATATATATGTATGTATAGTCTGGGTTAGCCTTAGTATTTTTATACCTTTGTTCGGTATATGATTCATGATCATGTACATTACTTTAGCTCTGAGACCACATGTAGTCCATACAAAAGAACACACTAAAAATTGCCTCTAGCATTTTGCATTTCTGTTGAAACCAGCTGCCCTGAACCTTTGTGGGTATTTTTCAGCATATTCTCCGGGTGTGTTTGAGAAAACATTTTCCACTTGGCCATTGGCCAGTGTTTTGTTTTGTTTTGGTTTAGTTTTTTTCCCGGTACTGGGACTCAAACTCATGACCTTGCGCTTGCCAGGCAGGCGTTGTGCCACTGAGCTAAATCCCCAGCCCCTGGCCCGTGTTTTGAACTCAATAAGTATGTAGGTAAATGAAGTTGGAGATTGGACTGTGTATCTGTTTTTCATTGTTGCTGTAACAAATTACTACAAACTCAGAGGCATCAAACAATCTTATTCATCCTTTCAGTTTAGAAGTGCGGGTGGATAAGACCAATTGCTCTGTTTAGAATCTCACAAGGCAAAATCAAGGTGACAGCCACTCTGGGCTCTTAAATGGAAGGTCTGGGGGGAAAATAAACTTCCAGGAGTATCCAGGGATTTGGAGAATTCAGTTCTTCATGCAAGTGTGAATGCGGCCCTCCTCAACCCCTTTAGGCTGTCTGCCTGCCTAGGCACATTACTGGGTCCATGTTCTAGACCATCAACAGCAGACATTCTCCTGCTGCTGATCTCCCCAGTTACCCCCTGCCACCCCTCTCTTGTGTCTTTTCTGCCCCCAACAAGAGTCAAATCTTATGTATGCTCATATATTTACAGTGGACTCGACCCAATAATTCAGGGTCTTCACCCCATGCTAATGTCTATGACCATATACTGTGAAGTTCTTTATTCAAAGGTTCCAGGAATTAGGACATCTTTTGGAGTCATTTGCCTACCATAAAATATTACGTATTCCTATGTGAGATATTGTTTGCTTTCATATGTTTGTGTTCAGAGATATTATCGAGTATTTTCTCAAAGAACTGGGAATATATATGAATACACATTCTTCAAAAGTACCATGTTCCACATTTCCCCTTGTTTATTTCAGTTTCTTTTTGGACCTCTTCCACTTGGGGGAGTGGGTGTGGAAACAAAGCTGTGTGGATCCAACTCCATCATGTGTTTCCATCATACAGATTTTAGCCCTCATTCTAATGAAGACCATCCCTGCTCAGCCTACTGTTCTGCATTTGGTTTAGAAAAATTTCAGTACAGGTAGTTGTTAGTATCACCTATGCTGAGAGCAGATATAAGAGGTCTTTTGTAACTCAAAAATCTTTAATTCAGCATCACCCTCAGCACATAAAATTTCTCAGATCACTAACAATTTTAGAAATGTTATTATTTCTAAAGTTAACTTTGTTCTGTAGAAAAAATTGGCATGGAAAACTATATTCTCTCTCTCTCTCCCTATGACTCTACATTATCATTCATTCAAAATAAATCAAATCAGCTTCTTGAGATCTTAAAAATCTTAAGCTCTTTGGTTTTACTTTGTGTTTGCTCTGAGGAGAACAGCATCTTACTGGAGATCTAAGTGTAAATTATTAAAAAGCAAATTGAGGCACAATAAAATTTGAAGAGTTTACTTGAGCTAACCATGATTCATGAATGGGGCTGTCAGACGAGACCTGGTGCGTGGGCTCCACTAAGAGAATGGGAGGGGCTGAGGTTTACAGGACAAACACGGAGGAAAGCCAAGAAAGAAATAAAACAAAAATAAGACAAGGAAAAATATAGAGTTGCTTACCTTTAGTTATACAGTTGCCACATTACGTGTGTTTGCCTGGAAATTCCCTAGTTCTATAAGTTAGGTGGTGGCTTTCGACTGATTTGCTTTGAGTTTGATTTTTCTTTAATACAGGAATTCATAAAAAATAGTTCAAGTTAAACTTCTGTTTGCAAATTAAGCAAGGTAAGGTTCACTTATGAGGCTTAACTGGCTTTGCTCAGGGATTTGCGAGGGCATTTTAATTTGCTTTAACAGTGTAAATACACACTGCACAACAGAGAATAGCTCAGGGAAACCTTTGAATGTGCGAGGCCATATACTTGGAAATGTACATATTCTATGTGAAATACCACAAGTGATGAGGCAGAAGGAAATGTATAGAATTGCATTTAAAAAGTTTTTTAACTAGATTTATATTTCTGTTTACATATGATTTTTTATTATATTAAAGAAGAGGGCTGAGTTGGAGGTATAGCTCAATTTTAGAGCACTTGACTACAACTTGTGAGGCCCTGGGTTCCAGCCTAGGCAGCCAATACAGGTACTTGGACACACAACAGAAGGAGGGGTATACTATGATTTCCAGCAAAAATTACCCATAATTGAATTAAATAGTGACACATGAACGTTTAGGTTTTCACTAAGTGTGTACTGAAAAGTGGCTGTCTGTATGGAAATTCATCATGGGACTTCCTGTATAATCAAAAACTTGTTCTCTTCCTCACGTGGTGATACAAAGGATAAGAAGGCACTTTAGTGTCCATGTTCTGTTGTGATGATTTCCTCACATGGTGTTGGACTTTGTTTCCCAGGTACATAAGCCCCACTTTGGACTCCCAAAGTGTCTCACAGTAGCTTCTAGGATCCATGGCAAGGTACTGTTATTTTTTTGGTTCTTCTTATAAGCAAATTGCCAAATTTTCTTTCCAGTCAAAAACCAATCCATTTCTAATTCTTTAGCCAAGCAGTTGTCTTAGTCAATTCAGGCTGGGATAACAGGATACCACAGACTGAAATGTCTCAATCCTAATAATTCTGGAGAAATTGTTATTCCTGAAGTTTAAACAACAAATGTTTATCACAATTCTGGAAGCAAGAAGGTACAGTATAAAGTTCAATCTCAGGGAGATTTGCATTCTGGTGGAAGTCTGCTTCCTGGCTTATAACTGATCATCTGCTTGCTGTATCCTCACATGGCAGAAAGAAGAGTAGAGTTTTCTGTGATCTCATTTATGAAGGACACTAATCCTACTGAGACTCTCACGATTATTAAGTCATGGAGGCAATAATCATACTTTCCAAAGACTCCTGATACTACCGCCTTAGGGGCTAAATTTTCAACATATACAATTTAAGAAGACACAAAAATTCAGTCTTTTGTTTTTCTGTTTTGTTTTTGTGTTTTTTATCAGTCTTTTCTGCCAATGTAAATCCTACTTTTATTGGCATTGGAATTCGAACTCAGGACCTTGTAGTGTCTTTTTGCCAGTGTCACATCAGTTTTTGCTATAGATTCATTTAATATGCTTATCTCCTATTAATTCTTTTTATTATTTCCAATGTTTGCAAAGTTCCTTACAGCTACTCTGATACTTCCTATTACTTCCTTCTTATTTTAAAATAATCCATTTATCTATAAATTGAGCTGTGTACTAATGATTCAGTTCTATAGATTAAAATGTATAAATATGTTTTTATGTAAATCAATGACTTAAACCAATATGATCTGCTTTATTTTTACAAGTTAAACTGCTAAATATTTAAAATATCTGTTATAGAGATTTAATTATGACATTTAAAGCTTTAAAAATTCCACTTATTTCTGGTTTATTATGTGAATCCAGAGAATTTTCTTTCAATGTTGAGTGGAATTACAAAGTTACTTAAATAGCACATAAACTTTCTGCAGCTATTTATATTTGTATTAGAACAGTTAAACTTTTTATATTCATTAAAAGCTCAAAGATAATTACTTCATAAAAAAGAGATAAATCATTTCTATTAATTTAAATTTCACCAGAGACCCAACGAAGATGGCGAGGGTCCCATGCCAGTGTGGTGGAGTTGCCCTTGCTCACCTCCGAAGTGATAGGTACCGCCTGATCCCATCGGCCTGGTCACCAGGGGCTGCCCAGCTGCCTCGCCATCCACCGCCACAGTCACGTGGCTCGAGTTAGCGGAGAAGGACACAGAATGCCACTGCCCGTCATTGAGTCCAGTGCCTGTAGGAACGAACATTCATCAAGGACAATTGTAATTATGAACTTCATAAAAAGTTGAAAATAATTTTTCAGATCACTGAATAAGTCAGAAAAGTATTTATGGGTCTGTACGCCACTGAGAAAAAATTACTTTTGTTTAGTGGAAAGATTTCATTTGTTATGATAATAATGCATGACTGAAAATATTGCTCCTTCTAAAGAATTTAAAGAATGAGAATGTGTTTAACACCCAAAATTTAATTATCAAATATACATGTCAAACATCTTTACCAGTGAGGTTACAAAGTACAGTTCAGTTCAGTCTTCAAGTGCATAATTTACTTTACTACATCTAACAGAAAGAGCTATTTTCAAAGAATCAAGAGAGTTAGTAAAGGTGAGCAAAGAACACTTGTGAAAGGCTTTGAAATGGGGAAGGATCACCGAGTGTCCATGTGAGCACGCATTCAGGTAAATGCACATTTATGTTTGAGCTATTTCAAAACTCTGTAAATTGTAGAAAACTAACACTGATGTAAAATTATTTTTGTCCATAGAAATGCAAATTACCGTGCCTGTGAGATATACATATTTGTTTATTGGTTTGTTTCATATCTGTTAATAAACTCATTTTGGCACTGTTTATCTGCCTATATGTGTAGTACTATACATTCTCCTTTGAACATCTTTATAACATCTCCTTTATAACATCTTACTAGTTTCTTCATTTTCAATGAGGTAAGTAAAATCTTCAACATATGTTCATGTGTTCTCTAAATGAACACATTACAATTATAAGTAAATTGCATATTTTAAGCATCATTATTTAATATTTGATTTAAAATACTGGAAACAACTAGAGTATACATTATATATAAGTACACTGTATTTATATATTTACATTCATATGCATATTATTCTATTATTCTTAATATTAGCTGTGCAATGAATCTTTGAAAATGACATGGAAGTGTAAAGAATTCTCTTTAATGATAAATTAAAATATTAAAATCTTTGAAATCACTAGCTGTATCTATATTTTCTTTCATCTGGTAATATGTCAAAGATACATGTCCAAAAATGGGTTAAAAGTTAGCCTACTAAAATTAGCCTATTAAATTAACATTGTGCTGGAGTTTAAAATTAGGCCAAGATCTGCAGGAATCAACTTTATCACAATAAACTCTAAATTAGTGGGAATTTTTATACAAATTCAACATTTTAGGTAATAGTCTTAGGAGACCTGCTAATTAGTAAAAGGAATCTGTGCTCAATTAATGTTAATATTTCAGCTTTCCCTTTTAGCCCTCCAGTCATGCATGTAGCACAAACAGAAATGGTAAGAGTAATGTAACAGGGAAACACTGTACTTTGAGATCATCCAGGATCACAAAACGTCTCTGAGATAAAAGTAACATCATCTAAACACAATGTCTGGGATTATTTGATTACATGGGCCTCGGTACCTTTCACCCTGTTTGAGTTGTTTTACCACTCTGTAAATTATAGAAAAATCAAAGTATGCAAATTGTCATTGTCCATAGACAATGAGTGAATTTTAATTGGTGGGAATATAACAAGAGGGAGGATTCTCCTCCCTTCTGCCTAACCCAACCTCATCTCAGGGACTAATCTTGTTTTATGTCATATATAAATTCACTGTATGATACTGTTCTTTTGTTTGTTTGTTTCTCATTTACTACTGTCTTTAAAATAAAAAAAAAATAGATTCACTCTAGTTTGTTGCTTACTTCTCTGAGATTCTCTGAATTCTCCTTTGAATTTTCTGTAACAAAGTACTTGTTCCTCACTAACTAATGAGTTAAATAAAATCTTTGACATGTTCTTTTTATAACTGTGCGGTTTTAGTAATGCTCTCATTAAAAAAGTTTGACATATGAAAGTACATCTTCATATAAGTGATTTTTAAATATCATTTAGCATCCAAATAATGTTTTTTCTTTTCTTTTTTATCTTTGAGGTTATAATTGGTCACTGGTTATAGTTTACACCCAGAGGAATCAGATATGGTACATCTATAAACATTTTAATGACAATTTATTAAATTAATTAATTGTCCAGAACCTAGACACTATTGTAATCATGTTTTCATATAAAGGTAATTTGGTTAAGAATGACAGTATTTTAAATTCAGAGGAAAAATATCACTCTCACAAAGCCATGAGCTAAAGCAGAATGTCTATGCTGCTTTAGAAGTTTTATTTTATTTAATTCTAGTTATTGTGCAAACCAGAACTGGGGAAAATGCTTGTTCAGTACTTTATTGCATCTAGAATATATGCAAAACATTAGCAATACAGTTTAGTTACTGTAGGAAAAAAGTGGACAGTCTTTGAAACTGACAAAAGAGATTACAGAGTATCTTTCCAATGGAAGGACAAATCTGATTTCATAAGCCTGTAAACCTTATCTTTGACTAGGTTATTTTACAACTGTGTATAGATAGAAATTAATTTGTAGAAGGCAGTAATGCAAATAACATTTCTCTATAGATATACACTCTCTGTACTGGGAAATAACAATTGATTTCCCTCTGCCTGTGGATATTGACAAATTTTGCTAGGTTTGCACTTATTTGTTATCTCATTTCCGCATTCCTCTTCTGATTATAAACATGCAGTTCTTGGAGTTCGTTTCTTAAATGGTTGGACTTACTTTTTGAACTGGCTTTATATAAATGTGAAAAGAAAATATGCAAACAAAAAACTTCCTTAGTGACAGACTTTCACTCATCCTCACTTTTCTTGGAAAATTTCCTTTAGATAACTTGCAGTTGTAAATTCTTTCTCTGCCTCTTTTAAAAGATGTGTACAAATCCTTTAAAAGCATTTAATTTTACAATAAGTTTTAAAATCTCTACAAAAAATTTGTTTAGTCTCTTTCTGGTTCTACAGCCCAGGGATACTTCCCTTGAAGATTGTGCGTGTCACTATGAGTGTTTAACTTAGGTGCTGGCTTCAACTTGTAATTACCTGTTTGTTCAAGAGACAGGGGAGTTTTAGTTTTGTTTAGCTCACTTCAGTTCAGTTTAGTTTAGTTTAGTTTTTTTATAAAGGCAATGAGTTATTACAAATGGCCTCCCAACTACCAAGTAAATTTAGGATAGATTGCTGACAATCCTCTTACTTGAAGACAAGTTTTCTTTCATCTTAAGGGCATGCATGTAATAGATTCTATCTGGCTGGCTACATAAAAGATGAGGTTTCTCTCTGTCTTTATAGTCTCATTAGCAATCACCTGACATGCTCGGCACTGTAAGGCTGAAATGGGACATGACTCTCCCAGCCCCCAATCTGTTTGCCAGCAGAGGCACTTTTCTCAGTGGAGACTCAGCTCAGCACTGAGGCTGTCATCAGCAAACATAGGATGTCGTAAAAGAGATAAGAAGGACAAGGAATACTGCAAATCCCAAGACATCTAGAGACACCCAAGAATTTACACTGGATGCCTCAAGGACTCTGCCCACTGAGGTGCAAGACAGCCAGAGAACTTTGACCACTAATGTTTAATAACATCTTCCTGCCTAATGTTCCTTGCCTTCTTTCAATCCCTATAAAAAGGGCCCACTTCTCTTTGTTCCCTACAGATGGCCTCATCACCCTCTGTCTGCCTGCACCCAGGCATTAAACCATGTGCCTTGTTGCTTCCACAAAAGCCTATCAAGTGGTCTCTGCCTCATTTCACGTTCCTTACAAGCACAGTCTGGTTTAAGACTTTTTCCATAACAGAATTATTTTATTCTTTTCTACCTTGTGAAGAAAATTCACTAAGTTGACAGTTGATTTTCTCTTTACTCCCCCAACACTGGTTTCTTTATTAATTAATGAGTTAAATAAAATCTTTGACAAATATTCATTCTGTATATTGTATGGCTCATGATATTTTACTTATGTGGGGAAAATATTATCTGTGAAGAAACAAAAAATAGTTTTCACTTTTAGAAGAGAAAGAATAGACTATATATCCTGTCTAAATACCTGTGTTTCATTCTCTCTTTACTTGGGATCAGAGGTGGGTGGGGACAGATTCTAACATCTGAGCTTGCTGGATTATTACAGAAGTACTGAAATAAGGTCCCACTCTCTAAATTCTTTCTTCATAGGTCTCAACATCCTACTTTCAAAAGCAATATTCAGCGGCAGTCTAGTCAAGTATGCCTCTAGCCAAACACATTATCTTTTTAAGTATGATAACTACCTGGTATCAATGAAGACATATATCTTTTCTTCTGCCCTTTCTTCTTTCTTAAACTTTCCCTCCCATTGGTTCAGATGCTGATTTTGGTATGATGCTGATTTAGGACTCAGTCTTGTCTTACATTTGCCAATCCAATTAAGAAAATTCAATCAGCTTTGTAGGTACCACATTTTTCCATAACACTCAGAACATCAGAATCAATCTCTTGCTAGTTTTGTCTTATGAGGATTTGAACACCTAGCCTAGCAGGCCAAGCATGTTCTCAACAACCACAGGCCCTTGATGGAAGATGAAGGCAAGAGAGAGGTGCATTATGCTTGTTGGGGGTGCATTATGCTAATAAAATCAGATTTTCCTCCCTGTTTTTCTCCTGCAAAGACCTGAGGTTTACCATTTCACCAACAGAACCAGCTGAGGCTTAGGGTGTTCAGGGATTTTCCTTCAGAAGAGCAGTAAGTACAGGAGCTGAGATTCTTCCCCGGTGGCAAGCTATCTTAAAAAATGAATCAGCCATCAACAAAAGAAGAATTCTGGGTATTTGCTGGCATCAATTGCCTACCATGTATAGAATATTTCTTCAAGAATAAGAAAGAAGAGGGGGGTGGAACATGGGAAGAATGGAACAAGGGAAGAAAGGTAAATGTCTCAGTGTTTGCTTCATGAGGTTCCCTCTATATTTCTTTGGAATGGAGGTGAAGTATACATTTTTCAGGAAATGGAGCTTAGGTATATTACCTATTTTTGTGTATACTGAGAATGTGTCTGCAGAAATGTGCATTTCTCACTTCTTCAACATGATCATTGTAGGTTAAAGATCACTGTAGTGATGCATAACGAGCCCCTCACATAAATAGTTTGGAGTCACCCAAAAGGAAATGGTAATTCAGTTCCAGATCCCAAGTAAGGGCATCAAGTATCTCATTACCACACTTACTGACTTACAGTGCTAGAGTCTCCTCCTGGTTGTTGGAGGGTGTGGGAACACATATGTTACCTGCTGTGATGTTCCTTGAGGACCGTCCTGGCTGGAAGAGACTCAGTTCAAGTTTTCCATCCTTAAGAAAGAGGACAAAACTTCCAGAGCCACGCCAAAATTCCCTGGAAAGCAGCTGACCTGCCTTGTTCCATGTCTGAAACTGAAAACTGACAGATACTTTGTCCTCCCCAGAGTTGCCTGGCAGAGCCAGATGACTCCCAGGGCTCAAGAAAGTCACGGGGACAACCTGTGGTTGTGGACATGAGAAGGACACATTTCCCTATAAATTAAAAAAAGAGAACATGTTAGGAAATTTTGGAGTGGTGACTCTGTACAATTAAAGATTGATTTTGCAAAGATTTACATTTTTCAATCCAGTATTATGTAGTCTGTCTGATACAGTTCAAATCAAAGAAATTTATCTTCCAACATAGACATGATCATAATTGGGTAGAGTTACCCAGGTCTTTTATTTGTGAAGTTCTCCACTTTTCTATATTTCAGTATTAGCATAGGAATCTTAATATAATGTAATATAATAAGAGCTCACTCTATGTCAGTTATTTCCCAGGCTGTCTGCTAGAGCTAGGGAAACAATAATGAACCACACATTTACATTTTCTCAGACTCTTCTCCTAAATATTTAGTCTTTCCTAAATAGCACTTCTTCAAAGCTCTTTTGTGCCAGTTTCATTATGTTGCTTATGCTCTCATTAATTAATAGGTTGATTATACATTTGATGCATGCTTATTTGGTATTTCTATAGGTCGTATTATTTAACCTTTGGAAAATTATATTTTTACAGTGTTCCAAAAATGTCTTATCATATCTAATAGCTATATACAAAGTTTTTAATGGTATTTTAGCATGAAAACATTATTAAATTTTTATACAACCAATCATGTCTATATTTTCTTGTATAGCTTCTGACTTTCAAATCTTTTTAATGGAATGTTTCATATAACATAATCCCACAGACTTTCTTCCAAGAATTGTTATCATTTGCTTCTCATCCTCTTCAAATCTAGTTTTTAGTGTGTATATAATAATTATCCAGGTTTATTTATTACCATATAGACAATTGTTTGTTCCAGCAGAGTTTATGAGCTAATTCATCTCTTTTCTACCAAACTGAACCACATGCCTTGTTACTAATAATTTTGTGTATAGACAAATCTTTCTGGGATCTCTGCTTTGTTCGACTGAGTTGTCTACTTCCATCCACCACCATGCTAATTTTAAGTACAGCATCTGTCAGTACGTTTTAACATCTGGCAAAGCAAGTCCCATCTTAGTATTTTTTCAATGTATTTTTCTTATTTTGGGTGGTTGAAGGAATAATTCTTGGGTATTGATTTATACATATGAATTTCAGTGGGAAAAAAGCAATTCTGATTCTAACTGAAATTTTCTCTCAACTATTTCTGTTAATATACCGTATATGATTTTAGGGAGAAAAGCACTACCAAGTAAAATAGGTAATCTAGGGTAGTAGTTCTCAAGTTTTGCTGAATGATCAGTTCACTAAAAGGTTATAAAAACCCCAATCAGGGTTGGAAATATAGCTGAGTGGTAGAGTGCTCGTTTGCCTCGGTACGCATAAGGCTCAGAATAAAAACAAATAAACAACCAAAAAAATCCACAAGTATATCTATTAAATCCCATCTCTGGGAGCAGATTCAGGTAACAGTATATTTTAAATCTCCCTGGTATTTCCAATAGAAAGCCACATTTAAGAATCACTGATGTGGGGATTAAAGTAACTGCAAAACAGAACTATATTTAAAAAAAATACTGTCCTAATATGCTAACATGACTCAGTTTTCATTTTCAAAAGTCCAGGTACTATGTATTACTGTATTAGTATATATAAAAACCAAAGCATTCATTCTAGACTTTTTAAAATATTTTGAGAGTGAAATGGCTTTTATCATAAAAAATTGCTATAATTAAATTCAAAAAGCTTAAAAGAGAATATTTCATGGTCTAAATTTAATCAGTGGTTTATATTGTTCTTTTGCTATTTTGTAAATGAGTGTCTGTTAATGTTCTCTTTTTATTTTTAAAATAAAAAATTAAAAAAATAAATTTAATCAGTGGGTTATTGCATGATATTTTTATTTTTTTTTCAGCTTCAGATTTCCTGACTGTATGGATTCAGCTTGACATAAATGCAGCCATATTGATTCATAACCTCAACGGTTACCCCAAAATAACCTGAGTTGGTCTTTCCTATACTTTCAAAGGAAACCATGGTATAGTTTCAAAGAAAACTATAGATAGCAACAGTCATTGCAGTGGTAAGTGAAGCTTATTACCCAACCTGGGTACCAGGAATATGCCTGATTCTTTTCTATTCATTTAAAATAAGCCAGGTGTGTTCTGGTTTGGATGAAATCACTTGTCCTGATCAACATATACATTTCTATTTCTGATCCAGATTCCAGAGATCCACTTGGTCTTGCTGCCACCCTCAGATCATGTTCCTGTCAGTAACCCTCCCCAGTAAATTGCACACTGGCCAATGCTAGATCTATCCCCTGCCCCCTCTTTCTTTGGTTTCACCACATGATGCAGCAAGGTCTCACACACCGCACTCAGGGCAGTCTGGATCCCTTGACTTGTCTTTCTGATGGCATCTGCCTGTCCCGACAAAGATGCAAAGCTTCTTGCCATAGATGAGTGACTGTTAGCCAGATGAGCCAATTCCAGCCACAGATTATGTCAAGTTATAAATATTTTCCTTTTACATATTGAAGCAACTGTTTTTATATTTTTATAAAGTCTACATAAAACTGAACCATCTCTCAGAGTCCACTTCCTACATCTAATATGCCTGTATATATACCATTTGGAAAGAGTTCTCTTTTCATTTGTTTTTGTTTAAAAGTAAGACATTGCAACATCTCTATACAACATAATTAATAAACTGTTTTCTGTTGTTTTTGTGTCGTTTCGTTTATGTCTGTGTGTTTGTTAATATGTTTTGGTTCCTTTATCTTTAAGACTAAAATTAAAAAATTAAAAAATAAACTGTTTTCTTTGGGATGATATTCATTCAGGACTCCAGAGACATCAGGATAACTGTGGTTCTCCTAATTGGCTATAATCAGTTAATAATTCCACCAATAAATCCATTAATAATCCAGAATTATATAAAATGCTGTATGGAAGTGGTGTCCACTCTTCTCAAATAGTTTTGGCTCCTTGTATGATAAGGCCTAGGTCACTCCTCTTTACCTCACTAACAGAACTTTGGGCAACAACCCCAAAGAGGTTAGGAAGGGGATGAAAGATTCTTCTTTACATCAGGGGTTGGCAAATAAAACTTCAGAAGATGTTACATTACAATTCGTGACACAGGTGCCCTTTGGCCAAACTAATCTTTGTATTTGGATGGTTTCTGCATAAAGCACCTCCAGTGAAGCTGATTTCTGAAATGCAGTGTCTTTTTCTCCTTCCTGTTCAAGAAATATTTAAATATTTCCAATTCTCCATGAGCAGGAACTTTAGATAAAAGCCTGTTGCATTTACCTCTTGCCTTCTCACTTATTTTTAATCTTGTGAAAGTTACCTGCTCTCTTCGGAGCCTTCTTATCTGTCTTTCCTTTGGTGTTTCTCTGTTCAGGCATCTTGATGATAGTTTCTATTCGTATTATCTTAGCATGGTAGCGTTCAGGGTAAGCGTCAGATGCATCTCCCCTGCCCCCGCTCCCGCCAACCTTGGAAGATTCATGGACCTCATGGTTATTTTCCCCTTTTCACCTTCTCATGTGACCAAGTGACGTATTATATTCTGGCATGCTGGCCCACAGCCAAAGATATGTTCAGGTTTTGGTCCTACAATCCCAAAGCCGACTCCTTACAGCACATCACAACAGAGAAAACATTTTTCAAACCAATACAAATAAATATTCCTAATGCATTTCCAAGATCTGCTGACAATAAACAGGAACTTGCCCTCTAACTTGGGTATTTTTAATTTTAAACACGAAAAGTTTATTGACTGATCTGGAAGCATTTCCAATTAATCAATGAGTAATTAATTAGGAATTTTACAAAGTATTTGTTCTCCTGAGAATAATAATACACAAGAATGAGCTATATTTTCAGATTTCCATGCAAAAAATAAGAAGTTATTTTATTTCATATTGAAATAACCATATGCCAACAAGGCATATATTTTTATGTATAAAATTATTATATTAAATGACAAATATTTAAAAAGTAAAAGTTGATCTTTAAAATATTATATTAATTGGATAATTTAAAAAATATTTTTATATGCAAAAAAAGAAAAAAAATTCTTTTTACTTCCTTCCTTTTTAAGCTTTCTTACCATAGTGAAGATTTCTGTTTTGTGTTTTTTGGCCAACTCAATAATATTTACTCCATTATAGTAAAGATTTTCTAAACATCCATGGAAGTTTTTATGTGAGAATCCCAGTGCTCCTTTGGGAGTTAGAATCCCTCCATAGCTGATCTTAGAAGGAAAAAAATAACATAAATAACATGGTTTAGTGATTTTCTGGTCGTATTGTGAGAACATTTATGAAGAACAGGTATAGAACTAAATATTCATCACAAATCCTTTTTGCATTACCTTACATTTCAACATTTAGTTTTGACCGAAACCTCTATTCCTATGACATTTTTGGTAGCTTTGTTTCTGGTTTCATCTTTTGCATACAAACTTAAAAGAGCTTGCAAACTTTTTCTGTAAAAAGCCACATGGTCAACATTTTTGGCTTGTAGCTCTTGTGGTCCCTCCTACATGACTCAACACTGCCATTGTAGGACCAAAGCAGCCATAGAAAATAGTTTTGAAAAATGGGCAAAGGTTCTAATAAAATCTTTTTTAAACTATTAAAACAAGTTACTTCTAGACAACAATAAAAAAGGCCAGTTTTGGCCTGAGGACTGTGAGGTGCCGACCTTTACAGTATGATCTATCTGATGCTATTATTGTTATACTCAAGGCAATAAAATTGTGGATAACTAATATAGGACCAGGGTCTTTTGTAGATATTATGGTATTAAAACCATCTACACTAGACAGATAGCACAGCTTTCCTAGTTTTCTCTTATCATTCATACATTTAAAATGTCCTATGAATAAATGGCAGACTAGATGTTATTCAATAACGTGATTTAGATACACACTGATAATTCATTGGAAAACAATGTTAAATCCTTTAAAAAGTTAAAAAATTATTTATATGTGTGCACTTGACTCTCTTGTTGTTTAGTAAACACACTGGTATACATGTGATTAACTCCACAGAGTGGTCCTGGATAATCCTACATTGATTAGCATTACACTAAAACAAGGAAAAAAAGTTCCCTAAGTATCTGTTTATTGACAAACAACAAATGTGAAATACCAGATGAATATAAAAAGGAATGTATTTAATAACGCTGTTTTCTGTTTTGGCATCTCATTTGTAGAAAAGTTACTAAACCTAACAGTACCCCTGCTTACTTCCACTTCATGTGGAAAGGATGCCCTATAATAATAAACTGTCTTGTTATAAGGGATACAGTGTTTAGAGATACCTGGACATACCTATTTTCATGTATTAGTCAGCATTATGTATTACCATGAAATGGTGTTTAGTGTTTTCCAGGTAATGCTTTCATTTAAAATATACACCCTATATTAACCTCAAAATTAAGATCCACGTAACTGGATTCCTTTACATGAAAATGATAAGTGTGTTTGTCCAAAGTGAGGGTGATATGTGTGCTGAGGATGTCGAGGAGGAGAGAATGCCAGTGCTGGTCATCTAGCAGGCTGCCCAGAGTGAGGGTCACAGGAGCATCAGTAGGTGGCACATGAGCATTGCCTTAAAAGAGAAAAACCCATTGGGTTAGTTTTACTAAAATTCATTGTTTTCCTTTATTAAATCAGCATTACAATTTGCATCCATCTTTCTACCCCATATCATTGTCACTTGACTTTTTCCACTTGCACACATCTTTCATCTTTTGTTATATTTCTTTTCATTCATTTCTATAGCTTTGAAGTAGTTTTTCAATGATTTATTTTTGTTATTATTCATGATATTTGCATTTACTTTGCACATATTTTCTTTGCTAGAACACTATCAGTAGCATCATTATCAATAGCACATTATCAATAGCATCTCATAATTTTGAATGATGTAGTTTTATATGTATGATTACATATAACCATAATATAGCATATATAATGTATTTATAATAACCTTCTTGCATAGTTGTCAAAATACACACTGTTTGCATAAGCCATATATGAGATACACACATGCTGCATATGTTTGTTACCAAGACTCTCACCCTTTCATTCACGTTTTCCTGGACAATTCTGCTTTGTACCTACCACCCAGAGTTGCTATTTGTATTCTGTCTTTTACCTTCCAAAGGCATTCCAGTTTGGATAAATGACATGGTCCCTTTACCTAACTGAAAAGATTAAGTACCAACACATGTATTTTCTTCTGAACAGATGTTTTAAACTACTGCCATGAAAGTAAAAATGCTTTTTACCTGGATTAAGAAAAAAGACAAGCTTTCCTTTAATTAATTCCAACGTAAAGTCATTTCCATGTGGTCCTGCTCTGCGGAGTATGATTCCATTGCTCTGCCTGGCTTTAAATTTCAAAGATATAGTATCTCTTATTGGTGCCATGGATTCTTTATCAAATCTGTGCAACAGAGCACTTTGTCCATCAAAATAAACCACCTCAGATCCTAGGAAAAAGGACATTAAAACCAATACTAATTATACATTAGCACTTTGAAAATATATGGCTTAATATATAACAACACACACAGAGTCTGTTCACTGAAAGGAAAAAACAGACAATAATATATTTTCTGTTAGTATCATCAGTTGATATAATAAATACTTAATCTACTCCCAGGGGCTCCCATCTTTAGAGTGGTCTATATCTTCTCCTGCTTGTTTTTAAAAATCAGAAAAGACTATATTTCTAATAATAATTTCTGCATTTTAAGATATTTCTTAAGTTAAATATTACTCCATTGTGTATAACTATCATATGTTATCTATCCGTTCATCTGTTGATGGATACATAGGCTGCCTCCAAGATTTACCTATGAAGTTGTGCTCTATAAACACGGGTATGCATGAGTCACTGTAATATAATATCATTAACTCTTTTGGGAATCTTGTATGATACCACTACACCAGCGGTGCTCTTATTAACTCTTTTGGGAAGATACCTAGAAGAGAAATAGTTGGGTGGAGTGGAATTTCTTTTAGTTTTCTGAGGAAACTCCATAATGAACTGCTGAGTCCGATAGTGGTTGTGTGCATTTACATTCTCACCAGCAATGAAGAGGGTTCCTTTTTCAGCCTCACAGCCTCACCAGCATTTGTTATTTGATATTTTTTTTTATCATAACCATTCTTTCTTGGGTAAGATGGAACCTCAGTGTTATTTTAATTTGCATTTTGTTAATGGCCAGAAATGCTGAACAAGTTTTCATGTAATTATTGACCATTTGTACATTTATCAAGAAGTGTCTATTAATCTCTGTCACTCATTTTATGACTGGAATTTTTATTTTGGGGTGTCTAACCTTTTTGAGTCTTTTATATACTCTAGGTATTAATCCTCTATCTGAAGAGCAGCTGGCAAATTTTTTCCCATTCTATTGATTGTCTTTTCACTTTATTAGTTGTTTCTTTTGCTGTGAAATGCTTTTAAATTTGACATAATCCAATTTTTGTATTCTGACTTTTCTTGATTCTTTCAAATGTAAACACTTTAGTAAAGATTTTGCCGGTTTATAAAAGATACACATGTACAAAAAAAGTTACATATGTACAAACACACTACATATGCACCATAGATATTAAATACTCCTTTAGATACGAGTAAAAATCCTATATATTCAATAAGCTGACATGTAATTTTTTTTGCAAATGATGAACGACATGGCGACATGTCAGCAGTTAGGCCACAGTGTCTAGCTGGTGGTGAAGCACTGACCTAGACGCTATTGTGCAAATTCTAACCATATAACTTTTGAATCAGTAGATGCTGCATATAGCAGATCACCCTCCACTGTGCAGGTGGCCTTCACCCTATCAGTTGAAGGAGGCCTTAAAAGGGCAAGAAAGCTGCAGCTTTTTAAGGGAAATTCTGCCTCCAGATGCCTTTGAACTTGAGCTGTAACTCAACTCTTCCTTGTGTCTCCAGGGAATCTGCTGAATTGCCCTGAAGATTTCAGATTTGCCAGGCCCTACAATCAGGTGAGTCTTCTTTAAAATACTCTCTGCTCACCAATACACACCAGATATCCTGCTGGCTTTGTTTCTAGAGAGCCCTAAATAATAAGGCACACATTTTTCTTATTTGGACTTTGTTGCGATAGCATGACTTTAACAGCACTGTTTTCGATCTTTCTGCTGCCACTTGTCAGAGCTACAATGTCACCATTTTCTCTCAGATCTCTGACAGGGTCTTATGATATCACTATAAAGGTCAAACATTCAGTCCATCAAAAAGAAGGTATGTTTCATCGATAATACAAGAGAACATCTGTCAAAATCAGTTGAAGCTTGAACAACAGATACACAAAGAAATTAAAGGGGAAAATGGTACACTGCTTTAGAATAACAGTTTGATATTTTCTAAATTATACATACATTTACTATATAATTCAGAAGTGATACAGCCAGATCTACAGTTTTAAAAGGTAACTGAAGGTGCAATGTGTAGAATAATTGCTTATGAGTAGACACAGAATGAACTAAAATAAGAACTGCATTCTGGGAAGCAAAAGCAGTAGGATCTCAAAATCAATCCCAGCCCGGGCAGCTTAGTGACTAAGCAAGATCCTGTTTCCAAGCAAAAAGTTAAAAGGGTGGGGAATATAGCTCCATGTGAAGGCCCTGGGCTCAATTTCCTATTCTGCACCCCTCCCCAAGCAATAGCAGTAATCTTGGTGACACCAGGTTGGGACGGAGAGAAGCTAGAGAGAAGTGAAATCATATAAGGACTAATTTTGAAGTGGGGTATCAGAATTTGGTGATTCAGTGGAAGAGCTTGGAGAGCAGGAAAGACAGGTAAGTCAAGGACCAGAGATTTCTGGCTTAAGAAACTGTGTGTTCCCTTCCCTTTCTTGTTCTTGATAGAGGCAACAGAAGGCATAGGCAAATAATAGAATGACAATTTTGTATTCCGTATGAGGACCCTGGGTAGCATTTATGATATTTTAGGTATTCCTGCCAACATGTTGAAAAATAAAATTTGCATTTGTCCAGCAATCACTCTGACTTTAGCGTTGAGTGAAGACTAGAGAGGTCAAGACAGAAGACAATTGGCTCAATTAGGTGGATGACATTTGGTACAGGCTGAGAGGCACCTTAGACTATTGCACCTGGAGAGAGGGATGAACAGATTAACATGTACTGAGAAAGGAGGACCAGACTTGAGTTCATAGGTTGCCATAGGTGTTGTTCTATGAGACAGAAGACAATAGAAGATTCATCATGTTTTTAGAGGGGAAGAGAGGTTGATAATTCCATAGTAGACAACTGACTTGTAGATGCTCATAGGACCAGAAGAAAGGGCCGCACCAGGGGGAGGCAGGGTTAAAGCTCCTCAGACCCAGGTTTGAGAATACAGATTTGGAAGTCACTGGCCTCTGTGTGAGGGTTGCTGAAAACTCGTGAAAGTGGACAGAACTCCCAATAAGAGCTTGAGAGGGGGCACCTGGCCATCTCTGCTCTTGCCTTTGCTGTGCAGGTGACCGCTGACATGGTGCCCATATCTACCTGACCCCCAGTCTAAAAATGGAAAGAGAGAAAGCCCATGTGATAAGCAAGGAAACCATGAAAACCCACAAAGTTTGTAGAGCTAATAAATACATTACCATAAATGAAATGTAAGAAAATAGGTGAAATGAAACTGGAAAAAGATGATACCTCAGAGCACCATCATATCCCACAATGATCGAAGTTCCTAAATAAAAATAAGGGGCTGGAATACAACTACTACAAACCACCTCTTCATAATGTGAACCATAAAATGTTATATTACTGTTTATAATATAAATACAATTAATACAGTTGAATATTAATTAATTCTTCTAAGAAAACAATGTTGAGCTCTACTCTTTCTAAAGAATGACTTAAGTTACTAATAGTGATATATTAGTAGTAGTGATACATTATCTGTCTGTATTTTCTTGCTAAAAGTCACTCACTCTCAACAATATGTGTTTACAAAAGTGAATGGTGCCAGGAGATTCCACGGCAGCTGCGTGGCCCACTGGCCCTTCAGAGCTTTGATGTTTCTGCTATTGACCTGAAGCCAAAGCTTTGGAGTAATACCTCCTCACGAAGGAACAGTATGCTAATGGAAAATCCTCATCAAAGAGAATGTTTCACTTTGAAGTTAGTAAAGTTGAAGTTGTTTCAGAGTAATGGAGGATGAGCTCACATCACAGTATCAGAGAAATTCTAACTCTCAGACATCAGAGCTACTGCAGCCATGAGCAAAACAAGAGTGATGAAAGGAAATGACCAACAGGAGGAAGAAAAAATGTTGCTAGTAAAACATCACCATTCTACTTAATACCCTATGCGAATGTCAACATCAGCAGAGTAGAATTAGGAAATGGGTTCCATAGGGGTTAAGTAATAAACTATAATGGATACTATCAGAGACATTAAATGTTTCATTGAAGATAGGTTATTCCTACGGCTGAGAAAATTAATATTCTTTAAGGCTAAAGCTACGGTTAAAAAAAGAAATGGGTTAACCACATGCAAATGATGTAGTATGAAAGTGCAACCTAACCCAACCCTAGGAGGCTTAGGACATTTCCATCTAGTGTGCCATTTGGGTTGTTCTCCAGTTTTATGCAAGAAGATTTTTAATTTTGTTCTATTTTGATGATACTTTCAAACATGATGATGATGTACAGAAATAGCAGAAGAATACTGTGAATCATCAAATTACACTTGTTTAGTAGAGCTCCACCAGGCAATTTCAATGCCTATGTTTATGTTGTATTCATAGCAGTTCCAGTCTATGTGCTTTAGTACAGTTAATAGATGAGAAAAGTGGCTGGTTTAATACATACACACAGGTTCCCACCAAGTGAAGACTGAGCAAAGCTTCAGCATGCTGTACAAAAGGCATGACCGTGGTGTTAATAGAAAAAAGTAGAGTTAGAACTGCAACATCACAGAGCAAGGGCCAGGCACGAGAAATTGGCCCCAGTACCACTACTGCATCCCAACAGCATCATCTCAGCTTCAGAAAAATAACATTGTTTGGTAACTAGTTAGAATTTTACTAGCATTATTAAATGTCAATGTCACAAGTACCTTGTTGAACTCTGGAAATCCAAAAATAAATCTCAGTTCAGTCCACCTCTAAACTCAACCATAAAAGGCTACAACTAGGGTTGACATTGTCATGGGGAGACAGACACACAGGGTTTTCATAAAAATCAGTTCTATTTGTGCAGCTGTTTAAAAAGTCAGAAAAAGTCAAATTCACTTGCAGTTTGGCTTTTACAGCTTCTCATGAGGATACTGATTTCATGAGAGGAATAAATGGTGCTTACTGTATGCACATCCATACACTTCAATCCGCATCCCAATCCTGCCCTTATGGTTCCAGGCTGAGGGGAGGAAGCGCAGGAACCTGGCTTCGAAGGGCAGCTGGAGTCTGTAGTGCACCACACTGTCAGCATTCGTGTTCCCTGGAAATCCCTGTGAGAAAATAGCAAAGAGATCCATGTAACAGTGGAATATTACCGCCTCGTCACCCCCATGATAACAGTGTGTGTTTACACTGTTGATTTGTTCTGCTAATGATCCATGTTTAGGTTACTGCCTCTCCTCGATCCCTGGATCAGTCACTATGTCTATGTTTTCTTTATATACAGGGAAATTGAAATGTCACCAGTGTGTCTGTAAACATGGTCCCTCTGAAATTTGTTATTCTAAATGCTCATAAACTGCTCCTCTCATTTTCAAGCAGTAAAGATGCTCCCATGAAACCCAATCACCCAATGTGATAGAGCACTGGGGCAACTAATGTCCAAGGGGCTGCAGAAAATCCTAGAGTCTGAACTTGAGAGCTAGAAAGGACCTAGACATCAACCCAGCCACATCCCTTAAATTCCAGAAGACAAGCTGCAGTCTGGGTGAGGGGAGTGGTCTGAAGTAGGGCAACTGGCTGTTACATAAGATGAACAGGATTCCAGTCCAGGGTACTTATTCCATCGCAGCATCCTCTTTGTGCTATCTAGCTCAACCCACTTCACAGAAACACAGTCTCAGTGCACGACTCCTTTACTGCTATACCTAATCTTCAAAGGTTCCTGTGGCCAGTGTGCTGGTGGGCCTGGGAGAAAAGCAATCCATTACCTGCCCACAGCAAAGGGTGTGCTTCTGCTCAGTTTCGCTATCTGAGCCCCTGGAAAAACCAGATGAGAGCAAAGAAGACTGCTTTAAACAACTGCTGACTTGTTTTCAGGTGTGGGTAAGGAGCTGAGCTCTGATCACGCATGCTGTATGTATGTATGGAAATATCACAAGGTACTGCATTCATATGTATGCTTAAGAGTTGATTCAAAAATCAAAACACATTAAAACATATGTACAAATAAGGAAAGAAACGATGTTCACATGTATATAAATTTACGGTAGCTCTCTTAACAATGGTCAATGAATAAGGTAAAATCTGTGCTCATGACCATTCACAGAGATGTGCAAACTGAAAAGTTAATTCTAAGCACTCGGGGTCTATCCTTACATGGCTTTTCTGCTGTGTAACTTCCCAACCCTCCCTTTCCTCAGGTTTTCAGGTTTAGTGAGTGGCTTTTATGTGAAAAAGTTAGTACAATAGTGGGGTAGGTGAGAGGTTAATGAACCACTGGATTTCTGATAAACGTTAATATAAACCTGAGACTTTAAAGTTTCCCACACAAGTATAGCTGTATGACGACTTCAGAGACATAGGCTCTTTTATTTAATAGGAGGGAAATTAAGGTTTAAAAACTACACCTTCTTATACTCTCTGGCACTAGACTGGTTTTGTCTAACATGCCTTGGGTACGCAGTGAGCATAAAGATGACGCAAGGGTCAGTGAGTTCAACCAGGAATCCAGAATGCTATCAGCCTAATTATTTTGCTTAGTTGAATAATTTGCCAGACTGAACCACAAATTGAATAAAAATGGATCTCCCTGTCCCACACCACCCTTGGGTTCTTGTCGTATAAACAAATGAAAAATTTTAAATAGACAGTGTCATAGTGAATGTGATCAATTTCAATTCTAGTAGATATGTCACACTTGGTAATAATTACTTTAGCAGTATTTGATGGCAAGTCTGGGATACCCAATCATTTTACTCTGTTCAACTAAAATATAATCTTTACCTACACGGACATCATTTTTTAAATTAACAAATTTTCTATCAGTTTCCAGGTAAAATATCTGCAGCCCATATATATCTCCAAGGAGACTTTAAGAATACCCACTTGCAGCCCCTCTGTGGGGTATCCTAGGCTGAACTGAGTCGCTTCCACCTGTTCACACTCTCCGGGCCTGACCTTGGCTGTAACTATGCTGTAAACTGCGAGTTTCCACCTGTGTAAGACATGCTCAGTGAAGCCCGATTCTAATCCAGTGAAATAAGGCTCCATCTGCCTGGAGGGATGCACTCCATGAGAGGGGACTGCTGGGGTTGAGGGGAGGCTGGTGATACTTGGTTGCTGTTGGTGCCCACGGTAGACATAGTTCATCCATGAGACTCTGAATTCTACTACTTATGTCCTAACATTATTTTAATATCTGAGACATCCTGCTAAACCGCTAAACTAAGAGCATCACTCATGAACTCTGACTCTAACATTAAAATTCGGTCAAAGAATTTAAATCAAATTTGTCTGCAGCTGATAACATTTTCTAAATTTCAGTACAACCAACAAAATAAAATATTTCCAATGAAGTCCACAAAGGCAGTCATTTTTCGTTTTTATATACCAGATATTATTTTTCTCTCATTTATTTTAAAATATAATGCTAGAAAATATACTTGTGATGGGTGTGATTATAGTGTCATATAGTAAAAATTAGTCTTATTTTTGCTTAGTAGAATTAAAATTGATTAGTATTGAAGGAGTTTTATATAAACATAAGCTAATAGTTTATGAATAGAGCGGATCAGAACAGATGAGGGACATATTGTTTAAAACTCAGTTATGAACACAAAATTAAACATTTCTACACATGATTGAAATATATTCAAGAGGCTGGGAGTGTCGCTCCACAATACAGTGCTTGCCTAGTATGTGCAAAGCCTAGGATCGGGTCACCAGAATCATGTAAAAAAAATACATTCTCACACATACACACACACACATGCAGGCACACACGTATACTCAAAGGTTTGAGTAGATATATAACAACATGAATTCATTCAAATTTTGAGGAACCACATTATTTATATCTTATTAGAAATATAGTTATAGGATATCCAGCAATAAACTAGTGTTCTTTAAAGACATAGAATTAGAAAGACCTATACTATTATTTCACTGACATAACATTTAAAACATTATTGAAATGTGTTTATATTTCAAAATAAAGAAATATATCTTTAAAAATACAATGCAATCTTTTATTCATTGAATGCAAAGTTTGCCATGAGAGTTAACAGACATGAATTTATAAGCAAACACAGACAGAATGTTAGACATAAAGACCTGTTTCTTGCTTTTATGTTAAATCAGAAAACAATAGGGCTACGCATTCTCTGTGGAAATCCACAGCCTTCAAAGATTCTGCAGAGGCAGAAATCTTCATTTGCAGACAAATGGAAAACACAGGACTGATGAGAGTAGAGGTTTAGGGAATGGCTTTTAAAATCCACTGTCCTGGGGATGAGTGAAAGAAGAAAAAAGAAAGAAGGAAGGCAATATATATATATATATATATATATATATATATATCTGGGATAACTGTATTGCTGATGTCTGATGGTGTATTGAAATGAACAGTTAATGCTTACAATTTTTTATGTTCTGATCGATTTTGCATGCTTGTGTCCGGTGGTCTGAGCAACCTATTTGAAGGTAACAATATGCAATGGAATTACAATGGTGAACTCCTACCATCTTGTTTAGTGATACTCTGTATTATCTGTAATGTTTTATTGAAGGATTATTTTCCTATTCCTTTTAATGGTTTGAGCATTCTTTCATTCTTACATCTGGTAATCTGAACAATGTAGTTGAGGATAGCAATATGTAATGTAACAACCACTGTTGATTCATATTATTTTGTCTTGAGACCCTGTGTCACTTTGAATGTTCTTGCTTTTATTTGTTTATGTTTGTGATACTGGTATGCTGCTACTGTTCTATTTTTTGTTTGTTTCTCATTTACTACTCTCTTTAAAATAAATAAAATCCACAGTCCTTCAAATTCGCATCTGTCTCTCCTTAAGCCTGTGACCTTGGCTGATGTCACAGTCATTTTTTGTAAAGTTCAAAAATAGTAACTACCTGAGGACCTCGGTAAGGGTTAAACTATTTAATGTACACAATGAATTTGTGAGATTATGAACTATTTTCCTCATGGCATTCCTCGTGTGTGTGTGTGTGTGTGTGTGTGTGTCCTTTTCTTGTTGAAAGATGAAGTCACTCAGTTAGTTCTGACGTGAATTTTGTCACTGAGGACATCACAACTGAGTTACATCCAGTGACAAAAAGTACATTTCAGGTAAAAGGACCAGTTTCTATAGCATGTTCTCTGGGTATACACACCAGTGACTGAAATCTGTGGCTTTGGGCCCATAAACACACTACAAATATGTTTCCTAAATTATTTATGAATTAATAAAATTGTTGAAAATTTTCCAAATCCTCACTTTGACTTGTTCTTCACATTCACATTACTGAAATGTAACAACTACAAGTTATGGTGCTACAATGCTCACGTGATCTGCTGGCCTCCTACATAAAGCTTAACAAATCAGTCCTCTTGGTTACGGCATATTAAACACCAGACACTCCATTTTGAGTGGAAAAACTCAGTATGAAAATGGAAGACTCATCAACAATTATGTTAAGAAGCCTCTTACAGATTTGTCATCTTGAATCATTTCTGTCTTAATGAGCTTTTCATTAAACCTTTCTTTAAGTTATAAATATACAAATTAATCATGATTTTTAAAATAAGATGCTACTGTACTGTGCAATTTCACACATTATTTCAGTTAGTACACAAAGATGTTTGAAAATATGGATCAAAATATCACTTCTTCAACTCTCCCGGTTTTATTAATAGTTTTCCAAACTGTTGAATGTACTCAATGAGATTATTTCAATATTCTATTGTTGTTTTAAGTTATCTTGGTTGTGCAGCAGAACAGTGTCTCAATAAGGAAGAGCCCTATAATGTTGACTATAATTCTGCTTATTTGATGGCCTCTCTGTTCTGGTATTGGCCATGACTGCAGTCTCTGCAATCTCAGCCTCTTTATGAGAACCATGAGATTTATACCAACACCTTTACTCAATTTTTCCCTTGTCGAAGGCTGTTTCTGAAAGCACCTTGAAGAGTCTAAGGAAATGTACAAATGAAATATATAATTAAGGTGCTCCCTATACGATATGCTAGCAAGACTGCTTGATTAAGATACTTTGTAGTTTTGAGTGTTATTAGAAAAACATTGATTTAATGCTAAGTACAGGATATTAACAATGTAATTACCCTAGCATATGCCTTGACAGCATTTTATGTACCAATTAAAATGATGTTTCTACAGGTAATTAAAATGAGTATATTATCTTTGTCACTTCACTAAGAATAATATAATTAGAAATATGTAAAATGTTAAAATGAAAGACATAAAACAACATTGTAAATTCAAATGTGTGAGATACACAAGTCATATATATATATGTATATATATATATATATATATATTAAAGAATACATACAAATAAAAACTAGAATGGAGAAATGTCAACCTCAGATGGAGACACAAAGGAATGATGAATGGCTAATGCACACTAAAGCAAGAACGGGGCCTTGCACAGACAGACCGGAACAATCATTCCTTACGGAATCCTCACTGATGGTGGGTCTAACCAAACCCGTGGTACCTGATATTCAAGCAAAACTAGCACAGAAAGAGTGGCTGAAGCCCATGGCCAAACCCTCTTGGTGTAGTGCCTGTAATTTCTGCTGCTTCCTCCTCACCTGCTCTGTTCTGTGGGATGAGCCTGGGGGAAGGAGAGGCTGTTGTACAGACCTCCCACAGGACCCACGTGGGACTGCATTGCTGTCACTCCAGCAGGATGACAGATTTCAGTGACTGTCTGCTATGGTTTAAATGTCCCCTCCAGGACTCATGTTGAAATGTGGCCGCCACAGTAAAGGTGCTAAGAGGTGGGACTTTCAAGAAGTAAAGTGGCAGTGAGGGTGCTACCTTGAAAAACAGGTTGATGGAAGTGAGCTAGTTGTCACAGGGGCAAGAAGGGTGAGTCTCTTCTACTTTTCCGTCTCGAGTGCTTCCTCACCCTGCTGTCTTGTTATGGCACTTCTACAGTTTATAAATTACCCAGTCCATGGTATTGTGTTACAACAACAGAAAATGAAACTAGGACACCAGTGAAGGCTGTTTCTAAGTTTTAGTAAGTAGCAAATCACGGGAGCACCATAGTTGAGACCTGGGTCCAAAGTAAGTCCCAATATTTTCTAGTTTTGAGGCTGTGAGCAAGTTACACATCCATGTGGAACATCTGCCTTTTCCTCTGAACAGTGGGGAAATGACACCCAAGATTCACAAGATCCCCATCATGTCTCTGAAATTCTTAGCATAGGGCCTGCAGATGGTAAATGGTCAATACTTACCAATCGTTGTGCTGTATTAGAACTGTCACTATGTGTTTTAGTCAGGGTTTGCAAGGGAAACAACTTTATACAGGACACACAATTTATAGGATTATTTTATAATAGTCACTAAAAGTCAAATACAGAAAAATACAAGAAATCTGTAACACACTAAAGATCCAAAACTCCAGCTGAGGGCCTGGATCCCATGGCAATCTCTTGCACGAGTCCAGCTGAAGATCTAGAGCCCATGACAGTGCCCCCCACAAGTCCAACTGGAGGCATAGAGCCCGTGACAATGTCTCATGCAAGTCTGTTTCACGGATCTGCTCTGGGACGGCCCAAAGGTCCGTGGTGGAAGATAGAAAGTCTGTGCCAGCAGGCTGAAGGATCTGTGTTAGCAAGCTGAGGGATCTGCACTGAGGCCAAGGAGCAATGCTCAAAGTAAGAACTAGAGCTCCCCCCAAAAGTACCACAGCCATCCTCAGCAATAGCAAGGACCTGAGCTCCTCTGACAATGAGAACAGCCAAGTTCATGCCAGGAAAGCCAGCATGACAAGCTTTTCCAGGACAGCTACGGCACCACAGCTTCCTCTTCAGTTCTCCTTTTTATGTTGTCGGCAACAACCCTCAAGTGGCTCTCCACACCCACCACCACGCTGATTCAGTTCAGCTGGGTGTAACAAGTTGCTCACCAGTTGTCAGTCCACCACACTATGACAAATGGTATTTCTTTCTTTCTTTTTTTTCCACCCCTTTATTATTTTGAGACAGGGTCTCTCTATGCAGTCAGGTTGGCCTTGAACTTGCTAGGTAGTCCAAGCTAGCCTCGAACTCACTGTAATCCTCCAGCCTCAGCCTCCCAGTACTAGGATGACAGCCATGTGCCACCATGCACAGCTCTCCTTTTGTTCTTGTAACACTAATCTCTGAAGCCGGCATGGGAAAGGAAGGCCCATCTATTCACTATTATTGTGCATGAGTCCACGGTCTCCTCTCCTTGATGCTCAGACTTGTCTCCATCTCTTAGGTCAGCAGCCCTTCAATAGCAGGTGACATTAGGCACCAATGGGACTGCTTTCCCCTGTTATTTTCAGAGGATGATTATCAATAATCCTCTGAAAATGTAAAGCATGTAAAGTTGCTTACTTAAATTACCATGTTTCCCCCAAAATCAGACAAAATCTTATACTAATTTTTGCTCCGAAAAATGTAATAGGGCTTATTTCCAGGGGATGTCTTACTTTTTGTGTACAACAATCTACATTTATTCATTTATTCTGGTACAGCATGTACATTTATTCAAATACAGTCGAGTCAATTCAGGAACATTATCATAACTCTCCAAAACTCTGAATTCTGGCCGGAGTTTCTTGTGACTTCATCTCCCGTGGAACCATTGGCCCCAGTCTCTTGTGTCCAGCAATAGAACTTTCCTTAAATGAGCCCATCCTATCCTTGTAGCCTGCTCACAGTGCACTGGCAACACAGCTGTGATTTATTTTATCCCATGAATTCTTTACCCAAGTTATGACCTCTTGCAGATGAGGCTTCACGAAGTTTCCTTTAAATCAAGTGCTAAAGACTTAAGAGACATGAGTAGCTGGGTATGGCAGCACACGCTTGTAATCCCAGCACTTGGGAGACTGAGGCAAGAGGACAGCTGCAAATTTGAGGTCAGCCTGGATAGCATAGTGAATTCAAGGTCAGCCCGAACTATGTAGCATGGTCCATAAAAACAAAAGAAAATAAAAAAGAGAGAGAGGAGTGGCAACAAAAATGATGACAGTTAAGTATGATGGTCCACACAAAAGCGACCGAATATTGCAGGCATCAAAGTTCAGAAAACGTTTCTTTATTTCACACAAGCGCATTAAGTATGTCTGTTATAACATACAACATATTGAATTATGTAAATTTTTATGAATCTTCTAAGAGCAAAAGAAAATAATTCTTAAGATGGATAATATTAACTGGGGCATGGGTGTGGACCAAGCATTTGAGTTCCTAGAACTCCAAAATGATAGCACTGGTTTTACGTTGAGATTAAAAATGAGTTGGTTCATTCAGGACTGTGGTTTCAGTACCTGTTTTGCTACAGTAGCTTCACTCTTTTATTATTTCCTTTCTTCTCAGTTCCTAGAGCAATCCTTCATCAACCCAAAGGCTTTGTCCTAGCCATAATTTGTCTTACCCAAATTGTCAGTGACTATTTGATTTTCCCTTTTAATCATCTGTGGATCTGAACTATATTCTACACATTTGGTTTAGAGGGAATCACAGAGATGGATCAGGGGATACCCAATATCAGGATACATAAACAAGACTGATATTTTGCTCCTTACAAAGAGAAATCTCCCCAGATGTTGGGACTCAGAGAATGATGATGTTTTTGGCATATAGAGCAAAATAATCTAAGGCACATTATGGGGATTTAAAGCAGTATCAGAATCAAAGTCCCTATAACTTTGTCTTGTTTCTCCCCCCCACCACTCCCAAACGCGGGCAGAGGCCTTCCGCAAAGTTCCCTTATCTAATTCCAAACCCTCTAAAGAAGAAATAATTGCCCCTGATCCCTTCCTGTACTTTGGTTAACTAAACTCATGTCACAGGAAGAAAACTGAATTCTGTCAACATACCTAGGCAGACTTTTGTCATACATCTCTGTATCCTATTTCACACTCATATTCCAGACAGAATCATTTATGATCTATTGTCTGCTCTGTAGGCCCAATGGACTTTGTCCCACACAACTTTACGTGTCTCTACTCCCACTGGATTTCCCTGAAAGCTGTCTTTATTCCCCATTCCCCTCCCCTGCAGAAAAGAAGCATATGAGCTTCTGAACCATGTTAGGCCAGAAGGCAATGATATCATGTTGTCACCTCCAGGCATGTTATACATGTGTGTATCTTTACCTCACTTTAATTTATCTGTGTCCCTTTATTCCAGTGATCCTTTGGAAGGTGAAAGGACCCTCCCCTCCCCTGAGGCTTCTATAGCAATGGAGAACAATCCTTTCAAGAAGCTGTTACCTCCTTCCTTAGAGGGCTTGGACTGGAACAAAGAAGGATAAAAAGGAGCAGAGGGGACAGAAGGAGATGGCAGGGAATGAAAGAAAATTTGAAAACAGATTGGGATTTCAGTTTCTTAATCTACTCTTCCAGTTGCTTAATTCATTCTTTATGGCTATTTGTTTGTTGATTTCCTGCATAGCATTCATCCCAGAGATATGAATAATGTATTTGTTATGGGTAAGTTTTTTTCTAAAAATTCCTGTGCATAACCCATTTATGTGTCTCCAAAAAGGCTTTCTCTGGACAATGCAAAGCAGGGTTTTCATAACTATGCTCATTTCAAGCATGAAAAAATGAAGGAAGGCTTCCAAGAAAGAGAGAGACTTGGCAGCAGCATTCTGGACCTCCCATATTATTCTGCCATTAAAAGTGATGCTGAATCAAATGGGACCTTAGAGCCCATATTACACATTTTGCCCAACAATAGCACAAAATTTGTATTGAGGATTTGAGATTTTCTTGGTGAACCCAAGTCTGCTAAGCCAAAGTAGATGAAGGGAAATTTAAACAAATAGTCCAGGGGCTGGGGATTTAGCTCAGCGGCAAAAGCGCCTGCCTGGCAAGCGCAAGGTCATGAGTTCGGTTCCTGGTACCGGAGAAAAACCAAAAATAAAATAAAATTAAATTAAATTAAAAAATAAACAAATAGCCCAGGTTTCTTGCCTGATCAAAGACGGCTACATTGTATTTATTTTTTATCACAATAAAACAAAATTTTTTAAAGAGTATCCACGAGCCTGTGACAAATCCATGCAGTAGAAGGACTCACCCAGGAATGTCCACCGTTTCTGGGTGAGTCCTTCTTGGTTCCAGTCCAATGCTACTCATCATCAAATTATTGGCAAAAACCCGCAAGACACAGAGGAACACGTCAGTTCTTAAATACAGATTAGTTGGCTTTATCATTGAGCAATATAAATATCCTGAATATATTCAGGTAGCCAGTACACGGCTACAGAGCTGTAGTGGACATCCAGCTATATTTACGTGGAGTTAAAGTTGCAGTTACTGTACATCATCCTACTTTAAGTAAACACTCAGCAGATATTTGATTATTTACATTGACTTCCTCTGCAGTCCTGTTTTATATATTTGTCTTTCAGGCTGGCTGTGATGTGAAGATCTTCAGAATTCCTTATCTGAATCCTTGATTGTCCTTATCAGGATCCATCCCTGACAGTGCATTAATACCAGTGACCGGTCACATCTTTCACCATCATTCAGCCAGGTTCTGTTAGCTTCAGTTTCTTCACAGTATGAATCCCTTGGGGAGACAAGATGACCAACCTTCCCACAAAAAATGCAAAAGCCTCTATAAGTGGCATGGTTATTCAAAATAAAATGATTGCTCATTAAAATCATATTCAGGGGCCAGGGATTTAGCTCAGTGCCTGCCTGGCAAGCATGAGGTTCTGAGTTCAATTCCAGGTACCTCTTCCCAAAAATGCCATACAAAGCTTTAACTTACTGAAAATTTAAAGTTCAGAGAAGTTTCTCAATTTATGACCTTCAGTCAGTCACTTGTTTGAACATACTTTGCTTAATTTTATAAATTTCTTAGAATGTACTAAATATTATGTGTTGAATATGTATGTACTTATTCAGACTTTAAAAGAGCTCAGTTTTTAAAGATGCAGACATATGCTCATGACATTCTAGAAGAAATCAAATAGACCACGAAATTGAAGTGAAGCTCTAATATTATAAATATAGTATATTAGTGACAAAGAGGAAAGGTAAGTTATCACAGGGAAAAAAGTAAAATACCTTGGACAAAAACATAGAAATACCAGAGGCAAATAATCCACAAATTATATTTAAGAGGACAAGGGTAACGTGTGGCTTCTACAGAATTTATCTTACATATCATTATATTTACCCATTCTATGTGGCACAAACACTGTATACTCTTTGTACTAAGGGTAGATTGTTTTCTACACATTTATACTTCTGAATTGCAATCAATATGTCATCAGAGGCAGACTTCTGACACTTACACTTTTTTAAGATTGTCATAAAAAAACAAATATAGATTGATCTTGCAAGAGTTTGCTCAATACACCAATAACATATTTTGAGACTTGGATTACTAATTATGCCTACAATACTTGCTTAAAATATAAAATATATGAATAAAGAAATGTATCAATATGCTCATAAACCATTAAATTATGGATGAATAGTATATGCCATGTTCTATATAATTAATTTGAAATAAACTCATATAACAAGAAAAACACTGATTAAAAATGTGAGCTGTCAAATAAATACTCCATTTCCCAGTACTAATTTCAGCTATGTTAATACATGATCCAAATAGCATTCCCTGAAAGTTCACTAACTTCCCAATCAAGAGAGATATATCTTTCAACTAAATCTTAAATTGAAGAAATTATTTTCCAAATCTAATTTTTATAACTTGAGCTTGTTTTTTCTTTTCAGGAGGATAACTGTCCATTTTGATATGAGGAAACAGATCCCCAAGAGCAAAATAAAAACTACCTCATCCCAAATTTTCTTCTCAGGTTAGAGTTTTTATTTTATTTTTTATTTTTTTATGTTTTTATTTTTTTATTTTTTTTGGTTTTTCTCCAGTACTGGGAACTGAACTCACGACCTTCCGCTTGCCAGGCAGGCACTTTTGCCGCTGAGCAAAATCCCCAGCCCCAGGTTAGAGTTTTTAGATAGGTTTTTGCTGTGGTTTGGATGTAGTTTAAGTTTTTCATTCAGAAGTTCATATTCTGGAGGTTTGGTCCTCAGTGTAGTGGTGAGACCCTTAAGAAGTAGAGTCCAGTGGGAGGTCTATGGTCAATCGGGAGATGATGTCAGATGTCTCAGCCTCTCTGGCTTCCAGTATTGAGATGTTCTCTCTTTTTGCATACAGGTTCCCACCACTGTCGTACACCATGATGTGATAGAGCCAAGTGGGCCTTCACCAGAGCTGAGCTTATGGTTTAGAACCTTCTCCCCTAACTTTCAAAATGATGAGCTAAATTAACCCCTTTTCTTTATAAAGTTAGCTTGCCTCAGATATTTCATTATAGTAAAGCAGTATGAACAAATAAGGTTTTACACTATGTATAAGTGAAATATATTTATTATTATAGTCATTTATTATACCAATAGTCATTATACCAATAGTTATCAAAGACACCAATTTTGCATTTAAAGACAATATTAATTTAAACAAAATGCAGTCAGACATATTTAAAATCTGTTAAAATTTGTGTTAGTTTGGGGGTCTTACAAGGGGAACAATATAATTCATGGCACATATTGTTAAGATCATTTATAACAGTCACCCAAAGAATCAGATACCAGACAGTGCAGGAAATCTGTCCACACACTAAAGACCAAAGAATCCAGCTGAGGGCCTGGATCCCACAGTAATGTCCTGCATGAGTTCAGCTGAAGACCTAGAGCCCATAACAATTCCTCCCACAAGTCCAGCTGGAGGCCTACAGCCCATTCTCCAGGAGACTGACCAGTGAGTGCACCATCTTCCCCTCTGGAGCCATGAAGTGATGCTCAAAGTGAGGACCGGAGCTCCACCAAAGTGAACCAACTCCATTCTCAGTGACAATAATGTCCCGAGCTTCTCGGACGACGAGAACAGCCAAGTTCATCAGGAAAGCCAGCATGACAAGTTCCTCCAAGTGAACCAACAGCTTCTATCAGCTCCCAACAGCCTCTCTCTTCTCCAGTCCTGCCTCTTATGCTGCTGGCAGCAATCCTCCACAGAGTAGGCCCCAAGGTACCTGGTATCACATTAGTTCAGTTCAGCTGGGTTTTACAAGTTGACTACTGGTTGGCCATCCACCACAAAATTGAATGGGTTATCTCCATCAAATTGTGTTTTAAAGCTGTTTTGAAAATTTTAGTAGAAAAATAAATAATTTTTTCTTGGTATTTAAATGAATCCATAACATTGCTAAACCAAAATGACAACAGTCATGTTACCAACAATAAATTTGAGATGAATGCTTACTATACATAAGAAGTTAAATACTAAACTGGAGAGAAAATGAAAATCAATGTACATCTGAGAAGCAAATTGAAATGAGCCTGTGGCCTTGAGTTTCTGTCCTCTCCTTTTGTCCTGAGTCACTGCACTTCATGGGGAAGCCCAAGAGCTAACTAACATTCTAAGGTGAGTGACAGTTACCTCTGCGAAGTCAAAGACTGAAAGACGGTCTATTGACTTCTTCAGAAAAGAAATTAAAGGTACCTAATCTAAACAGAGAAGTCTACATTTCTTAGTATATTTAGTTGATATTTTATTATATGAGGATAAATGTTTTCATTCATTTCCATTGGTGCATGATGTGTTCACTTGGAAGCTCATTCTTTTTATCTCCTTTTATTGTTTGATTTTAACTGAAAACAATAAAGAAACAAAATATAGTTCATAAACTCAGTAGTCTGATAACCCTTGTTGACATAAAATAACCACATTAATAAATCAACAAACAAACATTACATATACTCACTTGGTTAAAAACCTAAAATAAAATGATAAATTTGAAGGAGATGGAAATGTTAATTACCCTGAGTTAATCATTGCATACTGTGTACATATATTAAATTATCACACCACACCCATAAATATATACAACTATTTTGTGTCAAAACTACAAAAAATCCAAGCAAACAAAAAGAAAAGTAAAAAAGCAGGGTGCAGTGATACACGCCTGTAATATCAGCACTGGAGAGGCTGAGGCAGGAGGATCAAAGGCAGCTTGGGCTACATAGTGAGTTATAGGCCAGCCTGAACTACATAGCGAGACCCTGTCTTAAAACAAAAAAAAGACAAAGACAGATGAGAAAAGAGAAAAGTTAAGATAAAAACATAGAAGCCACTCTTTCATCCAACCTCAAACATAACCACTCATGGAGCTTTTTGAGATCCTCTTTTTTTAAATTTGCTATTCCCTCTTTAGCCATGTGGTGCTACACTTCCATTCATTCTCCCCACAGCACCTTTGTTAATTTCACATCTCTTTCCCGCTGCACTTATGCACTTGGGATTTCCCATGGGCAGCTCTGTGCAGAAGTGTACTCTTGGCACTCCTGTCCTCGCCTGGGATGTCTCTCTGGTCTCAGGGTGAGGCTCAGTGGAATTTTATTAATTGCCTTGTGTTTGCCTCCTTCCATTCTATCTGCTTCAGTCCCACATCTGTGTGCTGCCTCATGCTTCCGAGAGTCTCACCAGCCCAGGGAGGCTCCTCAGAAGGGTGATCTGGGTCCTTCTCTACATCCTACCCTTTCCTCCAGGGCAGGCAAGGGGAGGAGTGAGGGAGGGCAGAGAAGAGAGAGGAAGAGAGAAGAAGAGGAGAGGGGAGAAGGGGGAGGTGAGGGGGAGATCTGCCAGGAAGGGTTTTGGCCTCTGCTTTAGGAGTGACCAAGGGGCCCATATAGGATTCTCAGCCCCTTCAAATCCCTGTGAGTCCTTCAGAATATACTTTGCTTTTATTAATTACTATTTTTATTGTAGGGTTCAATGGGGTACTGTGTGAAAATTCAGTACATATAGTGTGTAATGGTCAAATCAGGGTAGGTAACATTTCCAGCTCTTTAAACATTTTAAATAAAGTTGGAGTAACCCAGTTAGCTAGGAGTAATAAGTTCCAGTATTTTCAGCAGAGCGGAGGGTGATGGGGATGAATGTGTACAACAACCGGGTCTCTGACTTAGGAACATTCGAGTTGAGGACTTCCTGTGTACAATTCATGGGTATACTGTGTAAGACTCACTTTGTCAGATTACGGACTAACCCGACTTAAAATTTTCTCCCGGAATGGAATTTGTATACAAGTCAGGAACCTACTGTATATACTCAGTGAATTACTAAAGAGAGGAGCTTGAAAGAAAGAAACTATTATCCTGACTTCTATCAGTAAATGTCATATCCTCATACAGAAGTGACTTCTAATTCATCCTACCTTTCATCTTTTGTTTAGTTAAATTACTCCTTTATGCTAGTCATCTCAGTGCAAAAAACGTAATTGTCTCTGGGTTTGAGTCTCTAGGATAATAACCTTGATTATCTGACTTTTCTGCCATTTTGCACCCTTTCAGTTAAGAATCATCAAAGTACCTCTTATGATACTTTAAAACATTCTCTCTGACTGATTCATGAAGTGTGTGGCACTTTATGAAGACTTTTAAATAAGCTTCTTTTGCTTTCCTCTATGTACACAAACCAGGAGGTTCTGTTTAATATCGTCTCCTCTGCCCTATGCTTGGTATTCTGTTCTCCACTAGAGTTTTGGTGCATGGCAGGGTTTAGCAGCAGCTCTGAATTAAAATCATTTGGTCTTGACTGAGCCTCAAGCCACATGAATTCTAGATGTGCTACTGATGGTAATATTCATAGCATAAAAGCACTTTCTGCACATGGATACCAAAACAGGGTTTGGCCAGGAACTGTGGTCAAATGTTCCATTTTAAGTTTGAGACAGAGTAAGACAGTAAGATGAAAATATGGAACCAAGTAGGCTGAATTATTAAAATGGTGACTATTCAACAGAATCCAGACTGTGTGGCTGCTTTTCATTTGGGATGAACACATGATTAATCTGCCTGAGAAAGTCTCAAAGGAAGTAATTCTGCCTTCAAGCAACCAAAGTTAACAGGAGAAACTTGGGTGGAGTTTCCTCATTTGGCTAATTCTTCATTTTCCTCTATATCTCCATGAAAATTAAATGTAATTAATGTAAAACATTTCAGATCGTATGTGATTTCTAAGTCTGCAGAGTCAGACATACATATCTGTGGTTCTGCATCTGTGGATTTGACCAACTGTGGATCAAAAATGTTCCAAAAACAAACTGCTTCTGCACTGAATCCGTGGGCACTTTTGTGTTGTAATTATTTCCTACATGATACAGTGTCAGACATATTCATAGAGCACTTACATTGTATTAGGTGATCTAAGTTATCTAGAAATGATTTTCAGCATACTGGAGGATATGTGCAAGGTTACATGAAAATACTGTACCATTTTATAAACGGACCTGGAGCATGTGAAGATTTTGATATCGCAGGGGCCTCCTGGAACCCATCCCCGTGAATATCCATGGACAAATGTATTCAATGGATTTGTTCCCTTTTTTTCCTTTTCTGTGTGGATTTGCTTCTTACCCTAAGCCTGGTTTGATGACATCTATTTCAGAAACTAGGATTTGGAACTATGTCAATAAACTCCAATGTCCTTTGAAGAAAACTTTCCCCCTAATATTTTAGATAAGGCAGTGGACTGCACTGTCTCTCAAGGCTGCAAAGTCAGTGTTTGTCACAGAGCAGGCTAAGGTAAGGCAGATTGCACAGCTGTCAGTTTGGACTACTGCAACCTGCGCAACGGCTCCATCATGACTGGTATCTCACAGGAGCTATGGCCATTTGACACTGTAATTTTTAAAAATCAGTTGTTTTATATAATTTATCTAAAATATATGTTATTTCAGTACCTGAGCTTACAGGTCTAAGGCTGAAACCCATTGACACCATTGGCACCTTCTACAACATGAATGATTGCATTCTGTTCTATCTCAGCTTAAAATTCACAGAGGGGCAGGAGGAGGAAAGGGGAGGAGGAAAAGAGGAGAGGAGAATGGGGAACAGGAAGAGGAGAGAAGGGAGAAGGGAGAGGGTAAAGGAAAGAAAGGAGAGAAGCTGCCTTGACTTCAGGAGTCTGAGTTCTGGGCAGTATAGTGAGACCTCACTTCTTAAAAAAATCACAAATCACAAAGAAAATTTAACTCTCTCTGATAATGGCTGAAGTACATAAAATATTTAGAAATCATGGCCTCATTGTAGAGTATAATCGTAAACAATGACAAACATTCAGGTCAATACTTTAATGCACAAAATAGCAAATTTTGTTTTCAAAAATGACTTACTGGGACATATTTGGGTCAATCTAACCAGAAACCAATTTTCTATAAATGTTTAATTGAAGTTTTATGCTGATTCTCACTGATCATTAACACAGTTCCAAAGAGCTCTAAAAGAAACCATGGGGAATGTTAGATGTCATACTACCTGTCCTAGTCTGCCCTAACTGTCATGACACAACACCACAGTCTGAGCGGCTTAAAGAAGAGGTATTCATTCTCTCACAGTTCCAGTGGCTGGGAACTCCAAAGTAAAGGTATTAGTATAGTTGGTTTTTGTTAGGGCTGGCTTTGCGGCTTTCAAATGCCCACTTTCTCACTGTCTTCATAAGGAGGAGAGGCCATATATATGTACCCCAAAGGCCCTATCTTCCAAACAGTCACCCTGGGGGTTAAGACTTTGCCATATGAATTTTGGAGGAAACAATTCTGTTCATAGAACACTTCATTTGTATGATTTTCTTTTTTTTTCGTTTGCATGATTTTCTAAGGAAAAACTCACAAACACAAAAACTAAAAACTTCAGCTATAGAAACAAATAAAAATCTGCCCCAGTGCAAATTTCCCAATGTTAGATTTTATTAAAAAAATAACTATTTTTCCCACTCACACTAGTCAGGTAAGTTGGTTAATACTCTTGGAAAGCTAGCTTTTCAAATTTGGTTTAATGAAGGCAATTCTAATATAAAATTTCATTCATTTTTAAATAAGTGAGGAGTAAGTAAATATTGTTGAACTGTTTATTTAGTTTATATAAATTGAAGGGTAATAGTAATTATTGCTGATTAAATTTGTTTGTATATGTTCTTCTCAAACATGTACTGAATACCAGGACAACAAGTATGTATTACACATTTACCATCACTATATATTTACTGAAAGCATACTTTCAAAGAAATGGGGTTTAAAATATACATTTTAACCAACAATTATAATTCTTATCAAAATTTGGGGTTCTCTAAGTATTCCAGTCCACACCAAGAATTCCAAATTGTGCAGGGAAACTATGTTTTAATATTATTTTCAAACATCAGAGACTTCACATACCACTTCACATTGATCTTCATAATTTATGGATTATTTTGGTCTGATTTACCATGAGGGATGAACACAATGATGTCCCAGCAACATTATAAATATGTTCAGGCTGTCAATATCCCACTCAGGGCTGCAATACTAACATTCTATATTCCCATTCCCCAGTAAAGAGGGTTCAGATATTATTACTAAAATAATGATGACGGTAATGTTGAGGAGTTTTTTGCAAAAAATGGCAGACATCCAAGTAGGAAAATAAAAACATACAATGGTATGTGGTGGAAATAATATTTTAATGAAGTACCTAAGAAATAACTGTAACAGCCAATTATATATCAGACTATTTTCAAGTCAAATTTGGCTACACAAAAAACTCTACTTATATAATTTCAATCTTCAGAGTTCACACGTGAAATACAGTTTCTACATACATAAAATTTTTAAATGAAGGGAGAAAAGTGTATTATGACATGATTATTCACAACTTATCTTTAAATATTTCTTACCTATATCTTAGAATTCTTAAAGATGGTTGTTTTACAAATATGAAATGCATTCAAGATGTTTACATAAACATGTAAAATTCAAACTTCTGAGATTTTAGAATCAAATGGCACTTATGGCCTCTTCTCTGCAGTCGTGTGACAGCTCCTCCCACCCCGGTAATGTCATGGGGCAGTTCTTATTCTTTACCACTTTAAAGATCAGCAAACAAGGGGCTGGAGATTTAGCTCAGCAGCAAAAGCGCCTGCCTGGCAAGCGCAAGTTCGTGAGTTCGGTTCCCGGTACCGGAGAAAAACCAAAAAAAAAAAAAAAAAAAAAAAGATCAGCAAACAAGCTCAGAAAGTTTCTCAAGTTTCTCCAATTGTCAAGTCAACTGTTCCCCTACAATATGGCCTGTTCAAAGTGCACCTGTCAGTGCATGGCAAAGCTGGATTCTCACCCAGATCTGCACAACCTCAGAGCACATTTCTAACTAGCCTGAAATAAAATCACTAAAGATATTTCAGAAATAATCTGATACAGCTCCTTTATTTTCTTCAAGACCTTTGCTTTGTTCATCTCCCTTGTTTGACAGAGTTTCCTTCCTGGCTGCGCATGCTCAGAAGGGCCCCACCCACACTTGGCTTTTTTCTCTGTTCTTTACTTTCCACCCCCTGAAATTGTTAGTAATTTTTGAGAGGCTCCACAGTTTCATTTTGGATGACTTCTAAGACTTGATGGGTCAGGTGGCATAGTGCTAATAATAAAGACTCTAGAGCTGCTTACTAAGTTGGAACCTTGGATAAAGCATTATTCATGTGTGTCTCAATTTCCACATCTGTAAAACTATGATAATAATACCTATTTCAGAGTGCATAGGGTAAACAAGAAGTATTTGTTATCATTATTATAGGTTGACTAGCCCTTGTCTGAAATGCTTAAGGCCAAAAATGTTCTAGATTTTGGATTTTTTCAAATTCTGGAGTACAGTATGTGCATAAATATATAAAAAGCAATTTTGTAAATGGGACCCAAGTCACAACATAAAATTAATTTACACTTCATATATAACATATGCATAGGCTGAAGGTACTTTTATAAAATATTCTAAGTCTGCCTGTGTTTGGGCTGCAATTTGTCACATGAGGTCATGACCGGCTGTGGAATTTTCCAGTAGTGTCATGTCAGCGCACAAAAAACTTCAGAGTTAGGAGAATTTCAGATTTTGACTTTTTGGATTAGGGACACTCAGCCTGTAATATTATCATTATTATTTCTATTTATAAACATGAGTATCTTCTTGAAAACACTCAAAGAATATCCAAATATGCTGAACAAAGTGATTTAGTCATCTTTTGCCAATCTGCTGTCCCTATTCCCTGGGAAAAAAACAGATCATGAAAGTGCTTGGAGTCTTTAAAATTGCGATCACATATAGTTTAGTTTTGTGCCTAGAATCGCACCTTGGTTTGTTCCTCGATGTTTGTGATATATGTCTTGGTAATCACTCCATTTCATGTATTTGGGGCTTACTCACTGTTTTTAAGAGCTGCATAGTTTTGCTGGGTATGCATCTAACATGGGTTTCATATCCCACAGCAATAAACTTCTACAACTCTACAACTGTTAGTTTTGACTCATGAACGGTGATGCAGGGAACATCCTGCTAAACATGGGATTGAGCTTTGTGTAACTCTGTTTCAAACAGATTCCAAGGGAGAGTATTTTTAACCCTCACGGTGGCTCACTGCTAATAACTCTTTGTCACCTGCACCTGGAGGTGTATCCTTTAAGAATCCATTCAAGCAAGTGACTGGCAGAAGTGCATGACCTATTTTTCATCAAGGTCACAGAAGTCTGTCAGGTTGGTATAATGGAAGCTTAAATTAGTTTTTGAAATTTAATTATTTTTTCTTTTAACTGTTTTAGAACAATGCAAAGGAGAGAGAATTATATTCTAAAATTCAGAAAGTGTCGTCGTGATCATCATCACCATGACCATCATCTGTTTCTGTCCATTGGGCAGCTCCCAAGTAGTTCATTTAGGCCTTGGCTACATATAGTCCCAAGTGAGCAGTCATGACAATTAGTATCGCTCTCACCTAAATCTGGCTGAAATGCGAGATTGATTCCTGAATTTAGGCGGCAATATTTTCATTATTTCTTCTCGAGTATTTTATGGATTTTAGAGTTGAGGCTTTAGAAGAAAATTCTGTAATATAGTAGACTTTCTATATTTTATTGGAAAGCTGAACAATACAAATTTTAGAACTAAAATTGTATTTTTATTGTATTTTTTATAAAGGAAGAATTTCTGTCCAAATAGGAAATATTTGTTTTAACCTAGCATATTTTACAATTTGTTCCCAGGTCTGTAAGAAGAAACATAATCAGTGTCATCTTTAGCACATTTGAAGTCCACTCTGACGTACAGCAGAATAGTCACCTTCTCTTGAAACAGCCCCTCCATATCTCATTTCTGGGGTGCCACCCTCTACATATTCATTGTGCAAGGCTTAGGAGCTAAACTTTTAAAGCTCGTAGTCTCTTATTAAACTTTAAACAACCTGTCATGGAATTCTTGCTAGTTTCTTGCTCATCAATTTGTTCAAAATATTTATGAAACCAGGAGACACTGGATGAGGAAACAGCCAGTGAACAAAATGAGCTTTGGAGAGTTTATCCTGGTCTTGAAGACAGCTCAGTCAGATTAAGAGGGGAAAATGTCACACAACAGTGAATAGGTAAATATCGTAGTTAACAAGAGACTAATTCTGCCCTATTCATTATTTTGCTTCAAGCTGGCCCTGTGGGGAAAAATAACTACAAAGACTATGTCAGAAGAAACAGTTTGTACACTGAGGGTCTCCAAAATGGTATTATGGTTTACAACGGGTAACTCTTTCCTCCTAGTACATTCAGAGAAAAATTTTAAGAAATAAAAAATCTTGAGCAAGTTAAAACAAAAATGCACCATGATATGAGAAAAATATCATTTCACCAATTTATAATTATACCCCTGACATATAAACTGTTGTATGCTTTACGAGGATGCCATTTTAAACTTTTTTTTTTCCAGGAATCGAACTCACAGCCTTGCGCTTGCCAGGTGGTCGCTGTGCCGCTGAGCTAAATCCCCAGCCCCTTGTTGTATGCTTTACAAATTGAGCCTGTTAGAAGTCATACTCACGGATATGCATAATCTTCCCTATATTGTTACATGAGCATATTGTTCTTAAAATTTTTGTGGCAGCTTGTGTAATGAGTCCAAATGAAAACAGTAAAAAACATTGACTACTTTTCAACATTACATGCTCACTTAAAATATAGCTAACATACCATAATCCTCCTACTGCTTTCCTTATCTTTTTTTTACAGATTTGAGTTTATATTCATTGAAACATTCATATGCTTGTTTTATGGTAGAATGGTTTTACTGTGATAAGAACATTTAACATGAGAGCTACTGTCAAGTTTTTTAGAGCACTACATAATATTGTTACCTGTCAGCACAGTGTTACACAGCAGATCTCTAGAACTTGTTCACATTCAATAACTGAAACTTGTTACCTGACAAGGCAATAAGTGTTAGTGAGATGTAGAAGAATGAGAACATTTGAGTGCTGTTCATAGGAATTAAAGTGGTGCCATTACTAAGGACACCGGTATAGTGATCCTCAAAAGATTAAACATAAAACTACCGTATGATCCAGCAATCCTATTTGTGGGTGTATACCCTCCAAAAAACTGAAATCAGGATCTCAAAGAAATCTTTGCACTACCATGTTCAGTGCAGCGTAATTCACAATAGTCAAGATGTGAAAACAACGTAGGTCTTGATGAACACTGGACGATGAACGCTGATGGATGAATAAAGAAGATAACAGTACAGCTTTTAAAAATCATAGGAGGAATTAGTCTAAAATTTTTTAAACCATGGCATTTTCACCTTGATACTTGTAACTTTAAAATTCATCAAATAAAATAATAATGTTCTAATAGAATTTCAGTGGGGCTGAGACTTTTTTATTTTCAAGAGAAAAAAATTAAAATTTCAAAACAAGATAATAAGAAGGTGACAATGGTTAATACATTGTGTATTGTTAACTTTAAATTAGTTACTCAGAGTAAGAGATATCAGCTTTTAATTGTCTCAAAAATATTAGCACAAAACAATTTCTTTTCAGTGAATTAAGAGAAATTAGTTTTATACCTATCTTAACTATCATATATATATATATATATATATAATATATATATATTCCCTTCCTTCTTTTCTCAATTCCATTCCCAGTTTTTCTTTCCTTTTGAAGTTTCTTCTGATTTTACAATATTTATTGTATATTTTCTATCTTATTTACTCTTTCAGCTTCTCACACTAGGGAGAGAATACCATGTTTGCACAAATGCATGTGGTTTATTTCACTTATGAATATGGTCTCAAGTTGCATCCATTTACCTATAAAAGTCTCTAGTCAATCCTTCTTTACAGTTGAGTCTTCATTGTATAAAAAGACACCTCTTTTTATCCATTACTCGGTTGATGAGCATTTGGGTTGCTTCCAAGATTTAGCTATGACAACTTGTGCTGCTATAAACATGGGTGCACATATATCGCTATGGTACATTGCTTTTAATTTTTCTGGGAAGATACCCAGAAGAGGAATAGCTGGGTCAAGTGGTACCTCCAATCCTAGTTTTCTGAGGAATCTCCACACTGATTTCCAGTCCCACCAACAGTGGAAAAGGCTTCCTTTTTCCCCACAGCCTCTCTAGCATTTGTTATTGGTTGATTTCTTGATAATAGCCATTCCTTCCAAGGCGAGATGGAATCTCAGTGTTGTTTTAATTTGTGTCTCTAAAATAACAGGTGATGCTGAACATTTTTTCATGTATTTATTTGCTATTTGTATTTTTACATCTGAGAATATGTATTCATCTCAGATGCCCAATTTTGAATTTGGTCTTTAAAGTTTGGAAATATGATTTTTTTTAGTCCTTTATATGTTCTCAGTAGTAATCTTCTGTCTGAGGAATAGCTGGAAAACACTAGCTGGTGGTTTCTTTTGCTGTGAAAAAGCTTTTCAGTAAGTTTAGATCCCAGCTGTTGATTCTTTATGATAGCTCCTGTGTCACTGGGGTTTTATTCATAAAGTCTTTGCCTACACAAATGACTTCAAGAGTTTTACTTATTATATCTTCCATAAGATTTAATATTTCTGTTTTAATATTTAGATCTTTGACCCATTTTGAATTGTAGTGCCTGGCGAAAAATATGGACCCCATTTTAATCTTCAGCATGTGCAGAGCCAGTTTTTCCAACACTATTTATTTATTTAGAATAAGCTTTTATTTTATTTATTTTTTGGTACTGGGAATCAAACTCAGGACCTTGCACTTGCTAGGCAGGCACTCGTGCCACTGAACTACACTCCCAGCCCAAGCTTTCATTTTAAAGAGAGTAAAAACAATACAGAGTTTCAAGACAAGATGATAGGGAATTAACAATGGTTATTATATTGAATATTGTTATCCTCAAAGTAGTTGCTCAGATTATCAGATATAGGCATGCAAAACTGATCAAACAATATCAGCACTAACTATTCCTTTCAATGAATTAATAGAAATTAGTAGTACAATTATCTTGGCTATCTTGTGTTTGTATATATGTCTTTTTTCCCTGCTTTTTTTCTGCTTTTCTCTTTTCCCCCATACTAGTTGTGCTTTCCTTTTGAGCAGTTTCTTTCCTTTTCACTATATCTATTGTACCTTTTGGGTCTTATTTACTCTTTCAGTTTCTTACACTAGGGAGACAATATGATGTTTACATACGTGAGTCTGATTTATTTCACTTATGAGACTGGTCTCTAGTTGCATCTATTTATCTAGGAAAGCCTCGAGTTTATCTTTCTTTATAGCTGAGTAGTACTCCATTGCATAAAAATACCTCATCTGTTTTATCCATTCCTCAGTTGATGGACATTTGGGATGTTTTCAAGATTTAGTTATTACAATTGTGCTGCTATAACCATGGATGCACATATATCATTGTGAGGGTATCTTTCTTCCACTGAATTGACAAAGTTTGGCAACTTTGTCAAAAATAAGGTGACTGAGTATGTCTGTAGTTGTGTCTGCATCTTCTAATCTGTTCCACTGATATTCAGGTCTTTTTTTTTTTTTTGCCACTACCACACTCTTTGTATCATTGTAGTTTTATAATACAATTCCAAATCAGGGATTGTGATGCCCGCTGCCTTGCCTTTGCTGCCCAAACTTGTCTTTGCTATTCTATGTCTCTTCTTGTTCTAAATGAATTTTAGGATAGTTTTCTCTAATTCTGTGAAATATGCTATTGGAATTTAGATCAGATTTAAATCTATGTAACAGTTTTGGAAGTATGGCCATTTTCACTATATTGGTTTTTCCTATACAAGAATAATGGTTATCTTTCCATTTTCTGACATCTAGTTCAATCTTCTTTTTCAGACTTCTGTAGTTTTCAATGTAGAGGTCCTTTACACCGTTTATTAGATTGATTCCTAAGTATTTTATTTTTTTGGATACTATTGTGAAAGGTGTTGTTTCCCTAATTTCTCTCTCAGAGATTTTGTTATTCATGTGTAGGAAGACTTGATTTTTGAGTGTTGACTTTGTATCCAGCAATGTTACTGAATTTGCTTATTCAATCTAGCAGTATCTTAGTGGCACTTTTGGGGTCTTCTATGTAGAGTATCATGTCATCTGCAAATAATGATAATTTAACTTCTTCCTTTCCTATTGTTATTCCTTTATTACCTTCTCTTGACTAATTGCTCTGGCTAAAGTTTCCAAGACTATATCAAATAAGATTGGAGACAGTGGGCATTCTTGTCTTGTTCCTGATTTTAGAGGGAAAGCTTTCAGTTTTTGTCCATTTAGTATAATGCTGGCTGTTGGTTTGTCATAGATGGTTTTACCAGATTGAGATAAAGAGTCTCTATTCCAATTTTTGTAGGATTTTTTTATCATGAATGTGTGCTGGACTCTGTCAAAAGCTTTTTCTGAATCTCTTGAGGTGATCATGATTTTTGTCCTTGGCTCTGTTAATATGGTATATTACATTTATTGATTTACATATGTTGAACCACCCCTGCATCCCTGGAATGAATCCCACTTGGTCATGGTGTACAATCTTGATGATTTGTTGCATTCTCTTTGCCAGTGTCTTATTGAGTATATCTATGTCTATATTCATTAGGGAGATTGACCTGTAATTCTCTTAGTTGGGTCCTTCTCCAGTTTTGGTATCAAGGTAAAATGCTTGTTTCCAGGAGTGAATTTGGAAATATCTCTTCCCTTTCAATTTCATTAAAGAGTCTGAAAAGTAGTGGTGTTAGGTCTTCTCTAAATTTCTTATAGAACTTAGTAGTGAATCTGTCAGGGCCTGGACTTCTCTTTGTTGGTAGATTTATAATTATATCTTTGATTTCATTGATTGATATTGGTTTATTTAGGACTTTTATATATTTTTGATTCAGCTTTGTATCTAGGAATCTGTCTATATCTTCTGCATTTTCCATCTTATTAGAGTACAAGTTTTCAAAATAGGTATAGATGATCTTCTGGAATTGTGCAGGGTCCACTGTGATTTCATTCTTTTCCTTCCTAATTGTGTGGATTTGTGTCTTTTATTTCCTTTTTTGATAAGGTTGGATAAGAGTTTGTTGATTTTATTTAATCTTTCAAAGAATCAACTGTTTGGTTCATTGATTTTGGGAGGGATTGATTTTTTAGGCACTAATGCATTAATTTTTGTTCTGATGTTTATAATTTCCTCCCTTATGTGAGCTTTTGGCTTAGCCTGCTCTTCTTTTTCTAGAAGTTTGAGCTTCACCATTAAGTTGTTCAGTTGTGCTTGCTCTGTTTTCCTGATATGGACATTCACTACTCTCAGTTCCCCTTGTAGGGCTGCTTTCATTGTGTCCCATAAGTTCCAGTATGTTATATTGTGAGACTTTTCTAATCACTGGACCTTCTTCACATCCTCAGTGCCCCAGGCACCTAATAGGCCCCACTAGAATATGCTCCCTGAGACTCCTGGCCTCCAATCTTGTCCTTTTGGCACTGCCTAGTAGACTTCATAGCTTGAGGACAACCATAGAGTAGATGCAGTGCAGTGACATTCCTCCAGCTTTTCAATTTCCATTACTGTCCCTCACCCATAGGCCATGCCTGTACTCACTCTACATAACATTCTTCAAACAGTCTGGGAAGAACTTTCAGATAGGAGATAACATAACCCTGTGTAACACTGAGTTGCTAAAATCTTTCCATACACACATGACTTGTTTAAAAGCTGAGGAAGACAGCACTGGATGTCATGCAGGAAATTTCAGTTGTAATATGTGTTCAAGACTTATCACAACTCTAACTAGGATGTGAATCATTTGTTGTCCGTGCAAGGCTGCATCTGGACTTCCAGAAAGATGGTGGAGTGGTGAGCACTGGCAAATGAGCCTCTCCAGTAATCAGAGTCCAGACACTGTGGAGTATAGCAACTTGGACAAGAGAAGGAGGGAAGTGGATCACTGGGATCCAGGAAGGATCTGACTGGAGAACTGGAGTCACAGTAAAAGCCAAGAGAGTGATCTTAATGCAGAAAAAGGAGGTCACAAATGCCACTTTATCCCTGATGGAATGAGAGAGGTGGCTAAATAGGCATGGGGACTGCAGGTGACCCCAGAGGCCTCCATGGAGAAATGCAGCAGTGTAACTGAGCAGTGGATGCTGTGTGCTGCAGTGGCTGGTGAGTGACTCCAGTCCAAATGTTCCCAGGAGAGGGCAATTGGCAAGATACCATTTTGGGAAGGGGTTAGCAGAACCCAAGACTCAGAGCAGCCATAGGAAGACTTGATCTTGGGGCTTCCAGTGTCTTGTGAGGCGCAGCCTTGCAAGATGTCTATGATCAGGGACCTGAGTTCAGTCCGGCAAGAGACACCCAAGTGTTGTGGGCTGAACAACTCAGTTCCCAGTCTCACAGCCAGAAAACAGAAGCACTTTGAACTTCAGTGGAGCTGAAACTACAGGCCAATCTTTCTAATTAATATAGACATCAATATCCTCAATAAGACACTGGCAAAGAGAATGCAACAAATCATCAAGAAGATTATATACCATGAACAAGTAGGATTCATCCCAGGAATTCAGGGATGGTTCAACATAGGTAAATCAACAAATGTAATTAATAGAACCAAGAACAAAAAGCACACGGTCATCTTTATAGATGCAGAAAAGGCACTTGACAAAGTCCAACACCCATTCATGAAAAAAAGGTCTACAGGTATTGGAATAGAGAGTCTATCTCAACCTGATAACAGTCATCTATGACAAAACCACAGTCAACATTATACTAAAAGTTCAAAAATGTGAAAGCTTTCACTCTAAACTCAGAAATAAGACAAAGATCCCACTATCATCACTTCTATTCATTATAGTTCTGGAAACATTAGCCAGAGAAATTAGACAAAAGAAAGAAATAAAAGGAATAAAGATAGGAAAACAAGTTAAAATTATCATTATTTGCAGATGACATGATATTCTACATAGAACATCCCAAAAACTCCACCAAAAGGCTCCTATGTTTGATAACCAAATTTGGTAGCAATCCAGATAAAAATACCAATAATATATTTCACAGAACTAAGAAAACAATCCTAAAATTCATTTGGAAAACCAGAGGAGACCTACAATAGTAAAAGCAATTCTGGGCAACAAAGGCAAGGCAGGGGTCATCACAATCCCTGACTTGAAGTTATACTACAAAGCCACCAGTAGCATGTGATAAAACAGTATGGTACTGGTAAAAAAAAAAAAAAAACCAAAATTAAAAAAGACAAACAGGGGCTGGGGATTTAGCTCAGCAGCAAAAGCGCCTGCCTGGCAAGCGCAAGGTCGTGAGTTCGGTTCCTGGTACCGGAGAAAAACCCAAAAAAAATAAATAAATAAAAAAATAAATAAAAAAGACAAACAAAACAGACCCAAGGCCCAATGGAACAGAATAGAAGCTGTGGAGCAGAAGATGCAAGACAGGGGCACGACTCCAAAGAGGCCAAACACCTTCACTGAAAGAAAGATAGCATCTTTAGTAAACGGTGCTAGGAAAGGTGGCTTCCTGCATGTCAAAGATTAAACCTAGACCCACATCTCTACCCATGAAATAAACTAAAATAAAAATGGATCAAAGATCTAAATACTAAAACAGGAGCACTAAATCTTCTAGAAGATAGAATAGGTAAAACTCTTGAAGACATAGGTATGGGCAGACTTTATGAACAAAACCCTGGTCACACAGGTCATACTACAAAGAATCATCAGTTGGGATTTCATTGTACTAAAAAGATTTTGCACAGCAAAAGAAACCATGAACACTGAACAGATAACCCACAGGATAGATAAAACTCTTTACCAGGTATTCCTCAAAGGAGTACTTTCTAGAGTATATAAAGAACTCAAAATATCAGATGCCCTGAATTTAAAGGGGATGCAGAATGGGTGCCTGAAATGAATAGACACTTCTCAGTCAAAGAAATAGAAGCAGGAAATAAATATATGGAAAAACATTTAACATCACTGGTATGCAAGAAATGCAAATTAAAACAACGCTGAAATTCAATCTTACTCCAGAAAGTGTGGCTATTATCAAGAAATCAACCAATAACAAATGCTGGCAAGGGTAAAAGGGACACTTCTCCACTGTTCATAGGAGTGTAAATTGGTACAACAAATACAGAAATCAGTATGGAGTTTCCTCAAAAAATATGGAGATTCCAATGATAGCTAGAGGTTCTACTTAACCTAACTATTCCTTTCTTTTGATCTTACCAAGAATTAAAAGCATTATACCAGTGTGATATACACACACTCATGTTTTTAGTAGCATAATTTGTAATAGCTAACTCTTGGAAACAGTCCATCAATGGATGAATGGGTAAAGAAAATGTGGTTTTTATAAGAATGGAATACTTCTCTGCCATGAAGAAGGATGAACTTGAGACATTTTTAGGTAAATGGATGCACCTTTAGACCATACTCTTTTGTTGTTGTTGTTTTTTCTGGTACCAGGAATTGAACTCATGACCTTGTGCTTGCCAGGCGGGCACTGTGCTGCTGAGCTAAATCCCCAGCCCTGAGACCATACTCTTAAGTGAAATTAATTGGACACACATGTTTAAATATTGCGTTCTTTCTCTCGTGTCAGGAACTAAAAGGGCAAATAAGGACCAAAATTAATGATAGATATTGGGAAGTGGAAAGAAAATATTCAATTGGGAAAGGGAGCAAGAAAGGGGCACAAGAAATGGGAAGGAAGGGAAATGGAAAAAAGAGAATAAAAAGGAAAGAAATGGAAACAAATCCTTTGTAAGTAAGAAGGGTGGAAGGCAGGGGAGGGGCAAAAAAGAATCAAGATATAGTATGTACAGGTATAAATTTCCTGTGATGATTTTTATGTATATCAAAAGTGTACCAATACAATTCATTTTTAAAAAAAGAAAGTCTGCATATTCATTTGCAATATGGAGGGCATGGTGACCACCCTAAGGACTTTAACTGTGGAGAGACACATGTGTGTCTGTGAACATGACACCCTGTGAAAGATTCCAACGATTGCCATTTCCAACCTACTTTAGAATGAAGCAAGGTAGAAAGTACGTAGTTAAATAAACAAGTGGATAACACAAAAGTGATTTTCTGCTTCTCAGTTTTCCCTCTGATAAATTCTCACGGGAGTCTAAAAAAAATTCACAATTTTGAATTGCATAGCTGATATGCCCACAGACACCATAGAAACCACAATAAAATGTAATCTATTATATGACTTACCCTTCTTAACTTTCATTCTGCTAGTGTATTTCAAACTTCTACTTAACTCTCTCAGAGTTAAATATTTGCCCATTCTGGAAATGGAAAATTAGGTTGGAAAACAGGATATAGAATGAGTAATATTGAAAAGAATTTTGCTTTTAGTCTAACTATACACAGTTTGAAGAAGCAAGATGTGTTCTCATCTGTCTTTCTGGAAGAGTGGGGCTAAGATTTCCCCCAAGTCTGCAGAGAGTTCCACTCTCCCTCCACATGCATTCAAGCTTCTACACAGAGGAGCCATCACTTGCCATTTCCTTTTCACCCAGTCATTTACTTGCCTAAACATACTGTGATCTGGCGCCTACTCTCATCAAGGGGCAATGTTACTGATAACTCACAACATTTATTCAGGTATTTTGTTTGATTCTCACAAGAATCCTGAAAGTACCTAGTACAGTGAAGCCTATTACATAGGTGAATAAAAAAGATACAAAGGTGAGGCAAGGAGTCCAAATTCATACAACTGGCAAGTGATAAACCCAAGAAACCCAATATTGACCGGATCTGACTCCAGGGTCATTCTTCACCTGCCTTCCGGCTGTGCCCTCTGGTTCACCTGACATTTGCTAATTTTGATGACAAAACTCTGTCCTACTTGACTTGATATTCCTAGTATTCAAGTCAGTCTTGAATTAGACAGCAGAGGTAGGACCATAATTTCCAGAAACCCATCGCCAAGATACACCTGCATGTCAGAAGAGAGGTCGCGTGCTGCTCTGCTCCATGCGTACTCCATGAGTCCTCAAGTACGTTAGCTGGAGAATCAGATGGAGCTGACTTTATGGTGCCACAACCCAAGGAGCCTGCATGTGAAGCTCAACAGAGAGAAAGGAGAGAAAAGAAAGAAGAAGGGAAGAGACGATGTTGGCTCACCTAGCACTAAATACTCTGGAGCACTTTGGCCTGAAATGTGATCCCACAAGATCCCCGGCAACCAAAAGCTCAGGTAGTGCTCAAAGCACCCACCACACAGAAGACTGGGGAGGGGTGAGAAGACATCTCTGAGCTTGAAATCAGATATACTAGCTTGCTCCGTCTGACCATAGCCCACAGCCATAATTCCCTTCCAGAAATAATATTCTTAAAATATTTTGCCTTGTAGCTTAATGAGTGAAGCTCAGATGGAGAAGAATCTCTCAATCTTAAGATCCTACATAGAAGAGATCAATAATAGTCTTCACAGGAACTCAGTATACGTATTTAAAGCATTTGCTTATAGCGAATTAACAAGATGTGATAAGGCTAATTCCTCTCCACAGAGAGGTGTTTTAATCATGACCTAGAATCTCTGACATGCAGGCTTTTTTACAGACCGCTTTTCATTTCAGCTGGCTTAATCAACTAATTGGAGAAGTGGTTCTGTTTCAAAGGTGGCAAAAGCATTGTTAATGTAAACTCTGTCATTCCAACTTTCATTATTTTGGGAAGCAACCATGGAAAAAATACTGCCCGATTACTTTTGTGTTGAGTCCTTAGGATATTTTACAGTAATCTTTGCAAACCTCCTTGTAATAAATACAGGCCTTTCCCAAATCTGAATTTATTTTTCCCTGCAGTTAGAAGTTCAGCTACTAAAGCTTTTGCTGGAGTGCAGCGCAATAGCTCCCTGGGGATCCCTTTCTGCTGCTCAAATAATTTTTCTCTTTCTCTCTCTAAAAAGAATAACATTGTGTCTTTAAGAATGTTCCCAGCTCTGAAAGAAAGATAAGCCATTTGATTTGAATGATTAATAAGGACATTAAGAACTACAAAAAAGAGACAGGAGTTCAAATTCTAAAAACTACTTTCTTGTTTTGTTTTGTCTTTTTGAGACAGGGTCTCACTATGCAGTTCAGGCTGGCCTTGAGCTCACTTTGTCGCCCAGTCTGTACTCTCATTTTTAGAATGCACAATAAAGCCGACTTCTTTCTGAATTGTTCTGTTTAAGAGGCACAATTCTGAGGCTAATTGGTGATGTTTCTAACATCCTTCTTCTTTTCTCATTTCACAGATACTTCAAAAGGGGTGTCTTGGCACGTGAAGTTTTCCAAAGGATGATCTTCCATAGCCCCCAATTTTACTGCACAAGGACATTTGTGAAATTAAGAACATGTTTCTAATATACAGAAAATATTTTGCACAAAGCATATACAGAAGGGGACAAAGACAGGAACTGGAAATATGGATGGAAGAAAAGTCTTGTGAGGCCAGGTGTACAGCTCAGTGGCTGAACACTTCCTTCGCTCATGTGAGGGCCTGCCCTCCATCAAAAGCACCAGGAGAGTGAAAGCATGTGGCTCAGGTCCTGATATTTATGAAGAAGAGCACATCTTGTGTTTATACAGTATGTCAGTTATGTTCATGCCTCTATACACACAAACTTCTGTCATAATCCATGCAGTGACATGACTAGATACAGCACTCCACATTACTCAAGAAAAAGCTCATTAATAATATAGTATTATTACTATTTATTGTTATTTGTATTATTTTAAAGAATACATTAAGAAAATATCTTTCATGGAGATGATTCAAGAGTATCTACATGAAGAAAAGCTCAAAATCCTCACCTCTTAGAATTCATAATCTCAAATCACTAATAATATTTTAAATAAAAAGGTAGCCCAAATGATATACATTTTAACCAGTAGTATATAGATATTAGATTAGCCACAAATTTGTGTCAAGGGTATAATGATGACAGCATAAAACCACTGCACAACCGAATGAAAGACAACTGAGTTTCAAATATTAGCATGGAAAGATCAGGAAGACCACTGTAGCTCATGGTAATTCAGAAGGCCTGTGGGAAAAAAGATCCATCTCAGAAGCCGTTTACATGACAGAGGAGATATACTTTAGTGAGTGTTTTCATACTGGAGTCCACTTGGCAAAAATATAGCTTTTCTGTTGGCAAAGGACTCAACTCAGAGGTGAAGAGATGAGGAATAGTTGGCAGGATGCCCAAGACAAATGAAGCAAGAACTGGAGAAATGAGCGTGAGGATGGATGCTTACCATCCCATCGATTAGTCTAGCAGCAGAAATTTAGAGACTGAGTCAGCAGTTGAAATGCAAAACAAAGCCATTCTAGAAGGAAACCAAAGTTAAAGGGGGTGGATAGGGAAGACTTCGCAGGCCAACGGCCAACCCAGCTTCATTCATGCAATAGCAAATAATAGGATTTATTTTTCCGCTTTAAAGGGTGAACAGTATTTCATTACATACCAGTGCATAAAGCAATTTTGTTTATCCATTTATCCACTGATGACTGCTTAAGACTGATTTCACTTGGTAGCTATTGTGGACAGGGCTTCAATGAGCACAGGAGTGTGGGTATCACTTCTGCACGCTGATTTTAATTTTTTTTCAATATATACCCAGCAGTGGGATTGCAGGATCATTCGGTAGTTCTATTTCAACTTTTTGAGGAAACTCCACTGTATAAAAGTGTAATAGACCATACCGCTTGATAAGAAAAGTTTCACTAGCGTAATAGTGCTACAACAGAGATCAGAGAAAGAAAATAATGACAAAGCCATTTTGAAAACTCATGCTACACCAAGCACAGAGTTAAGCTCATTACATGGATTATCTTATTTTCCTCACAAAAAATTATGCTTCTTTTCTAAATGAAGAAACTAGAACTTTGAGAAATTAAATTGCCCAGGTTCACATAGTTTATAACAGATTCTTGATTTCAAAGACAATTCTGTCTAAAGCTTCAGCCCAGCCTCCTAAAAAGTGCATTTGTATTTACTATGAAACTTAAGAATACACACGGAGGCACTGTCTGAAAATGAGCTTGATTTCTTGAAGGCCTATGTTTAAAAGCAAGTTGTTTAAGTATAACCTAAGAGAGAACACTCATTAAGGATGATAAAACAGGAAAAACATGTTTGCAATGAAAGGGAAAACAATGGATTGCAGGGAAATTTTACAGAGATATATGAAAATAGCCTACTTAAACAGGAAAATCATTATCTGCTGAATATGTTTATAGGAAACTAAAATATTTCACTACTGATTAATTAGAACTTTCACTAATTGCATGGAAGTTTCTACTTCCTGTTGATATAATTTATGATCATAGCCAAAGTTTCAGTATGGGAAAACTCCTGCTCATCCATATCTTGGAAAGAATAGATAACATTGCTTTAAGTAAAACTATTTAAAGCAGCTAACTGCTTTGATTTCTCAAAGTCCCTGAATTAAAAGTGAAGGCTGTTACCTCTTAAGAAGTCTTTATAGCTATCTAGTACTTGTTTTGAGAAGATAAAGGACTCAGTCAATCAGCAACCTACAGGGAACACTGAGAATTCAGCTGGTAAACCAGACTTCAAATAATTCAGAAGTTCTCCTTTGGCACCATGGAAAAATTTTTCTTACGACCATCACGAAGGACTTTTACTATGGCTAAAACAAAATGGCTCTGGATTCCTATATTGATTTGACCGAAGGACAGATTTCCTAACAAAACAATCATTTGCTATGAAATAAATCAGTTAGATTCTGGATTAGTCCTTTTATTCTTTTTTTTTTTTTTTTTGAAATTGTATAAATATTTTAACACTAAATTTATTGAGACTGCATGAGATTAATACAAGTTACCTTTGGCTTCTACAGTTACAAAGGGCACTCAAAATGGTGGCCATGACCTTCCAGACATTTATTAGTATGAAGAACTGCTCCTTGGGTAACTTCAGTCACTGAGATTGCTGCACATGCATTTTCAATTTCTTCTGTAAGGGCTGGCAGTGTAGTGGGTTTTCTGTGTATAATATATCTCATAGGGGCCCCATACACGGGTAACACCCTTTGTTGAAAAAAAATCATACTACTTTTATTTTCCTGAAGTGTGTATACATTTTGGGGGTAGATTCTGTGTGTGTGTGTGTGTGTGTGTGTGTGTGTAGATGCACAGGTGTAGTTTTAAATACTAAATAAGAGTTATGTAGTCCCCTCCCCATTTCATCTCTGCTGCATTTTACTAGAGGTGGTGAGGGACTGCTAACATGGTTAAGGCAGCTGGCTTCCTTCCATGTTCTGTTTATCAGCTCTCCCTCTGAGCCTCTTAACTGCTTCCTCCAGCAAAGCTTTAACTCTTTCTACTCAGGATTTGCCAGAAAACCTAATGAGATCCTTATCCTATTTTTTCTTGCCTGTAGCCTCCCTTCCCCTACATGATATATATATTCTGTACATTCAAATGACCAATAAAATAGAAGCCCTGAAGAAGCTGAGGCAGGAGGATCACCTCAAGTTCAAGGCCAGCCCAGTGTATAAAGTATGTTCAGATCCAACCTAAACTACATAGTGACAACCTGTCTCAAAAAAATAAAAAATAAATTTTATTCAAACTCATATTCAGTGCAGATATAGCAGAATAGCAAGAGCTTTCTAAACCTCTATGGAGTCACCAATATATTTTTATACTTTCTACAGAAAATTTATTTGAAAGGGGAAGGGGATGGGGATATGGTTCAGTGGCACAGCACCTGCCTGGTCCTGAGTTCAACTCCCAGTACCTATAGAAAAAAAAAGGGGGTGGGGAAACAAGATTTAGAAACTTACAGATCCCTATCATTTTGTTTTGAAACCCTGTATCATTTTTATTGTTTTTGTGTTGTTTTGTTTTTGTCTATATCGTTATTATTTTGTTATTTTTTAAGTCTCTTTAAAATAATAAAAAAAAGAAGCTTACAGATACACTCTAGCATAAATTCAGGGATTCTAGTCTTTTAAATTTGTGTGATCTTCCAATAATTTTAATTTTAATTTTGATACAGACTTATTTTCACTCACTATGCTAAACGAGGAAATTCAAAACCTTTTTTTAAAATAGCTTTCTAATCATTTATTGATGTCCAATCCTAACATGTAGGAAATTCCTCTGAAAGTAATTATAATTTGAATCTTCCAAATATTTAACCACTTAACAGTTTGCTCTGAGCATCATTTGGGTGGTACTTTATTTATGTACTGACTATCTGGAATGTCCCTTGGGCAGGTGTCATTTCCACCAGGCAGTTCTTATTTGCACAAGATATACTCATAGGTCTTTTTGTTTTATATCGACTATTTCTTGCATACTTTTTTATTTAGAACATTGTAGTCACCTTGGAAGTTTGTTTATAGTGAAATCTAATAGTTGTGGTTATTTCCCTTTACTAATTTATGTTTATTTGTGAAAATCTATAATTTTTTGCTACAACTTACAAAAACTCTTATCATAAGTACATTAGATCTAATTTGTATATTTCTCCAGAACTCAGTGATATTCTTTTATAATACAAAGTGGACAGATTTAGGACACTGAAACTGAATAAGAGGAAGTGCCAAAAGATCTGCAAAAGAAAAAACTGAAAATGGGAGAAATGTTAGCACAGCAGAGAAGAAAAGTCTGTTATGAAATAGAAAGAAAAAAGGCATCTCCTTATTGTCAACTATTCATAGCACAGAAATGACAGAACTTGAAAGAAGAAACAAAACTTAAAAAGTTCCAATACTGGTCAATGACTGTAAAACTTCTGGGGTGTGTTGACAGAGCTGACCAACATCTAACAAGCTGTCCTTTCTGAAGATGACTTAGAAGACACAGAACGCCCATGGATACCTTATTGATTTTTATGGCCTAAAGAGATGACTTTATTTCTTAGGCTTCTTTTCCACTCGTGTAAATCGGAAGATGGAGACCTCTTCCTTTTTGCTTCCGTAACGATCTCCGGCCGAGATCGCCGCCTCCCGAGCTTCCTCCTGTCCATCCTTCCCTCGTCCTGCTGAAGTCGCAGTTGTCGGTGCTGTCGCCTCAAGACCCCTCAGGCTGGGAGAGAGGAGCAAGAAACCCTCTAGCCCTTTTATTCTTGAGATCACCACAAACACCGGCAAAAGGCGTAGGCCACAGAGGAGGGACAAGAACTGGAAATTTACCCTCCAATGAGGCGCAGTAATTGCACTTGACTTGCAGCTTCTCTCATTTCACAGCATTCATCCACACTTGCCATTTAAATTTCTTTGAAATTTCCAGGAAATGCAGTCATCCAACCAAACATATATGCAAGTTCATGTCTTCTCCTCTCTCTCACGAGGCCACAGGTTTGCCCCTGGGCTTACAGAAGTGGCACCCTCTCAGCCACAACAAGGGTGTGAATCCTCTGGTCCAGGAAGGCTGCTGTGCTCCTCGTAGCAGCTTGGTGTGAGGGACCCTTCCCTCATGTGAATTGAACTTGTATCAGTAACATCAGACTGCGAATAATCACCTTAGAAGCTTTCTGAAGATTTTCGTTTGAAAATTCAGACCCAATTACAATCAGAAAGAAAAGGTGAAAGAGTAGTGGGTACATAAACTACTAACAAACCCCACTAAGCAAGTCATTGTATATGTTTTTAAAGACATTCTTATTGTGGGAAAGTATGTATTATACAAAGTTTAACACTTCAACCATGTTTAAGCATATAGCCCAATAGCATTAAGTATATCCACACTGTACAACAATCCCTACCAGCTATCTCTAGAACTCTTTTACTTCTGTAATGGAAACTCACAGGGTACCTTTTAAATGAATCCTGAAGTTGACAACACCACAGGCTGCACTTCAATTTGCAAGGCAGAAAGCCCAGGAGAATTGTGAAGATTATTTGTACAGGTATTGCTTAATGTGTCACTGCTCCCCAGTGTGGATTCACCTCAAAAGAATTTCTAAAGCTTGGGCTACTGTTCTGCTTGACTCTAAATCTAGTTTTAGGAACATTGCCCAATCAATTACTACCACTTCCTAGTAGGATTTTGCTGTTGTTCTTTCTCTCTACATTTTGCTCTGCAGATGAAACCAAAGTGTGTGTGTGTGCGTGAGCATGTGTGTGTGTGTGTATTTATATGTTCATCTAAGAATGCTACACAAGAACAAATGCCAAATTAAACCTCTCATTATTTTATTAGTACAGAAGTTGAGTTAGGAAATGAGATGGAAAAGAGCTTCCTTACCCCTGGGAGATTCTGTTTCTTACCCTTCTTGGAAACTGTGACCTTTGGGGAAAGGGTGCATAAAGCCACTGTGGGCACATCAGAGGCTAAATGTGGGTATATCAGGAAACTCGGGGCATGCAGCCTGATGTGCAGAGGACCCTTCAGAATGGCAGGTGTCATTAGCCTCAGTATTAGGCGGAGTGTTTGCTTCTTCCCATGCTTGTTTTTCAGAAAAAGCCCTTTGTTCCAGGAGAAGAAGACACTGTGTACTGCCAATGTACACTGATCTCTTCATGTGCATTCTGCCTCGTGAAGACAATCTGCCTGGCATGGATAAACCTGCCTGACAGGGAAGCTGCATGAAATGATAGGAGACACAGAAGGAAACAAACATGAGGCCAGGAACTCAACAGCAGAACTGAGGCAGTCAGAGGCAGAACAAATATCTGAACTGCCTGGAGACACAGTAATCACCCCCAGAACCCTTAGAAAGGCCTTCATCCATTCATCGAGCAAGTATGTCCTGATATCCTAGTCTCTACAAGGTAGAGTTAGGCTTTCAAGATTTACATTAGTTTCCTAGAGCTGCCATTACACAGTACCAAAACTAGTTAGCTAAAGGTCTGCAGGTCAGAAGTCTAAAGTCCACGCTACCTAAGCAGGCACGAGGGAAAGATCTTTTCCAAGCCTAGCTCCTAACTTCTGTTTGCCTTAAGCAGTCCGTGGCTTGTAGAGGCATCACCTCAATCTTGCCCCTTCACGGATGATCTCCATGTATGTCTTCATGTTGTTTCCCTCTGTGTATCTTATGCACTCTCTTTATGGAGATACTAGTCATATTGGAGTAGGGCCAACACTACTGATGTCATTTTAACTTGCTTAGCCCTGTAAAGACCTTCTTTCGAAATCTGCTCATACTCCTAAGTACTGGAGGTTACAAATTTAGCATAATTTTTTGGAGAATAACAGAGATGCCAGGATGGGATACAAAGTGTCACATAGAGGAATCTCACACAGTGACAATGATTTAGGAAAATAAAGCATTCACACCAGTGATGCTCAACACACTGGTACAGGTCATGGGATTATGAGAGTTGGTACTTGTTATTTTTATTGTTTTGGATTAATAAGAACCTTATCTTTTACACTACTTCCTTCTAGGCACAAAACCTTTTAGAGTAAGCAAAAAGACAAAAATCTTCAGATGGAATTCTCTTGGTTATGATTTCCCTCTTAACTGCTTAGCTGAGTAACAACATTCATGGCTTCTCCAATATTCATGTGTTCTTGAGAAGGAGGAAAAGAATCAAATTGCAAAAAATAATACAAAATATACAGTTCATAAGATTCATTTTTTAAAGTCTCTTTTATAGGAAAACTGTCCCCAACATTCTAAATATCACTAATCAATGAACAGCAAGATTTAAAACCCATATAAATAACTTCCAAACACATAGTAAATACATTTTTGTAAATGTTGAACAAAAGGTGATTCCTCTAAACAGGCACTGGCATATACTGAGAAATGGCAGCGATGTCAGTGCTGTGAAGAAATCCAAAGGATTCCAGAAGATATCGCCAATAGCAACACTCTGTGAGAGAACCCAGGATTCTTCAAGTCTAAAGCCTATGTTCCCAGGCTGGGGATTTAGCTCAGCGGCACAGCACCTGCCTGGCAAGTGCAAGGTCATGAGTTCGATTCCCGGTACTGGAAAAAAAAACCATAAAGCCTATGTTCCTGAATTTGCCATACATATAGAAACTACTCATTTATTAAGTTTTTAAATTTGCATATCTTTCAGAAATATGAGACTAAATCAGAGAAAAGTGAAACAATGATTTCAAACTACCAATGTAAAATAATGCAGAAGCAATGCTAAGTTTTCTTATTAAGCAAAATGACAAAATGAATCATTTATGACTTGTATTATTCTGAAATTCCTATATTATTAAAGAGAATAATAACAAGAGGGCTTTCAATGTTTTCTCTGAGATAGGGACCTCACTTTCACTTGGAATTTTTTTCAAAGAAATTCTTAAGATTCTGTTTATCATCAAATATATAGGTTGCAAATATTTCCCCTATGCTGTAAGTTGTCTCTTCACTTTACTAATGCATCCCTACCTTTATAGAAACTTTTAGGTTGATGTAATCCTATTTGTCTATTTTTGCTTCCATTGCCTGTGCTTTTGGGGTCTTATCCAAGGTATCTAACCCCCCATTTTGGTTATTACACAATATCAACAGGTCTTGAAACATCATATTTGCCACAATTATTATCAATTGAAAACATGTTTTTTCCAAAAAGTCTGAAGCAACGTTTAGAATTATTAGTAAGAAACATACCGAGATGTTTTCTTCTTGTCGATATTGCTTCCAGTTCCTCCCACTATCACTGAACATCAAGAGATAGCTGGTCACCCAGTCAAAGCTCCCGTATGCTCCTTGTGTTGCCACAGCAGTGACCTCCATTCGCTCTCCAAGGTCAATCTGCAGCCACTGGTATTTATTTGACACAAGTGGGGTCCAGCCACCAGCTCCTTTTATGGAACAGAAAGAGCAGAAAAATGATAAACTAGAAGAATTTTTAGCCTATCAGTTACTTGAATAGAAAGTTATAAGATTACAAATATAATTTAAAATTTACATACTAAATTTAAGAAAAAGAGATTCACATCAGAAAAAGAATTAAATGTATGGGGGACTGGGGATTTAGCTCAGCAGCACAGCACCTGCCTGGTGTTTGATTCCCTGTACCGGAAAAAAAAAAGAATTAAATGTAAGATTATGTGGAGATGGGTGGACCCTACCCTGCTTTCATATTTCTCTAGAGATGATCCTCTGTTATATGGAGGGTGGGTGTCACACTAGGCAGAGAAAGTGTTTGATGTCATGGCAGGCAGACAGTTCAGCATTCATGTCACTTTTTAGGATGAGTGGATTTAATAGCCCTGGGCAGGACACAAGAGATTAATTTCTATAGTAGGAAGTACAGTATTGAGCATTAAGTAAACAGAAATAGTCACAACATGGTCTGTGTACTTAAAATGCTTACAGTCACACAGGAGGAGCAGGGATTTAAAGGAATGATCTGAGGTCTAAGGAGAAAACTCAGCAGGAGTGTGTGATTCTCACATGTGAGGTCCCAAATTTGATCCCCAGTATTTCAAAATAACTAAATAAAATAGTTCAAAGAAGAGATTACTTTGTGAATCAACATCACTTGTGTGCATTTCAATTCTGAAGTGGATAAACAAATGGTTGTTACCAGGGATTGAGGGGTGTAGGTGGGAGGATAACAGAAAAAAAATCTTAAGAGCTAAAAAGTACAGAGTAACAAGGAATCAAGTGAATTCTAGGTGGGGCATGTCATGCCCTCTGTTCTGTCTGGACAGATTAGGAGGAGACTGAGCGAGAGTATCACAGAGTGTTGGTCTGTCTTGGATAATGAGAAGAACTATGTCATGTATTAAGAGGAGGATATAAAACAGAAATTTTGCACTTTTTGTTTTGACAAAGACAATATCAAAAACAAGAATGCAAGTAGGAATGGTGATATCTTATTGATGTTTGCTATTTTCCATTAATAATCAGTGCCTAGAAAAAATGAATATAAATAATTCTCAAGCTAAGGAGATTAGCACTTTCATTTTTTTCCTAATTTTGTCACTTACTTGATGGCTCTGATAGAAAGGTGTGAAAATCTAGAGAGTTTATTATTCATCAACTTATGTTGTGCGTCTTTTAATGAAGCATTACTATTTATAACTATGCCACAATTTGTGAAGTCTTCAGCACCAAATCCAATGTAAAGTAAATGTTTAAAAGGTTTCATATCATTATATCTAGGAGAAGTACTACACTGTAATATGTAAGATATCATGAGGGAAATGCAGAAAAATGTACTAACAGGCACCTCTTTGAAATGATGGGCACTCTATTATCTACTCTTTCCTTATGATTTCCACATTTACATATTCTTCACAATTCAGATTCTATGATTTTTTGCAGTCAGTCTTCATTCAAAAATATATTTCCTGATTGTACCCTAAGCACATCATTATTTGGATACAGATTTAAGTTACATGCACATTTTGTTCTGCTTGTTCTTATTCTATATTTTCACTTAATCTATTAGGCATGATAGTGAGCTATTGGTGACCCACACTTACCATCTGACTGACACTGAAAATTTCCAAACCTTTCCTAAATTAAAGACTAGGAGAAAGGGCAAGTTTTATTTGAAACTGGGTGGTCTTCTATATAAGGGTCAGATAAGCAACAATAACTCGGCCTCTCCAAGATTCAGAATGTGGATACTGGAAAACAACAACTTGGGGAAAGATAAAAAGCAGGGAGATAAACTTCTGAGAACCAGGAAGGATCTGTCTGGAAAACTGGAAATTACATAGAAACTCAAGAGACTGAATACAGTTTGAAAAAGGGAAGAAGTTCCTTCCTTGTGGCTTATAAGAAAGGAAGACTGGATCTACAGAGACAACATGAAAGCAGGGGACTCTAAAGGGCTTCCAGGAGGAATCCAGTGGTGGAATGGACCAGAAGATGCTGAGTGCTCTAACAGCCACCGAGTGACTGCAGTCCAAGCACCTACCATATCCCCTGGAGAAAGTGCCTTGTCAAATGTGATTCCAGGGAGGGGTCAACTGAACCCAGGACTCAGAGCAGCTATGGGTTAGCTTCATTTCAGGGTTCCTAGTGTTGCACTCCCACAGTGACTGGGTGAGGGACAGCCACAGGAGACTGCCACAGGGAGTCATGGTCAGGTTGGCAATAGAAGCCCCTAAAGAGTTTAAGCTAAAGGGCCCAGGCCCCACCCACACAGCTAGTACTAGCAGGTTCTATGGTATTTTAACATCTAATTTGTATTGGATGATACTATTGTCCCTAATTCTCTTTTTATTAATGGTGTCCTAAAATTGTTGCTGTTTTTCTATAAATGAACACTCAGATTACCTTTGTGACATTAATAACACTGAAGTACATTCCCAGAGAACTTGGTTAACTGACTAACTACACTGCATCTTTCCCTCCAAAATTAACCAAGATGGACAGATCTTAGGACTTTGGCAAAGGATTATTGTTAGCCAGGCCCAAAGTGCATCCCTGAAGAGTAAAGAGATCTCTATGCTAGCAACAAAGTCATTAGACTATAATCATCCACAAACCTCAGCACAAAACAAACAAAAACAATAGATATATGAGAAGATAAGGCAACAAAATGCCTCTGAAAATTCCCAACTCCTCCACAGCCATTCGAGGACACCAAGGGGCAGAATAGTATAAGCCACACACTCAAATTAGTCAAAAGGATAACAGAGGAGGTTAGAAAGCAGCTCAAAGAGGTATTCAGCAGAATTAGAGCAGATATAATTAAACAGATAATGGAGGTAATAACCAAAAGATCCAGGAGCTTCCAGGAGAAACAAATAAGAAGATAAATGAGCTAAACAAAATGGTACAAAATATGAATGAACAGTTTCCCAAAGAAATAAAATCCATGAAAAGGTTTCAGTCAAAACTCCAGGAGGCTAAAAATCATAATGAAAATATGGGCAGCAGAACGAACCAATGTGAGTACAGTGTCCTAGTAACTTTTCTCATTACTGATACAAAATACTCTACACCTGCAAGTTAAAGGAGGCAAGGTTTATTTCAGCTCACAGTTTGTAGGAGTTTCAATCTATAGTTAGCTGACTCCAAGTCAAGGTGGCACGGCAGAGGTACACCACGGGGGGAAAACAGTTCATGGTGTGCCAGACAAAAGCCAGCAAGCAGGAGCAGCAATCATCAGAAGTGAGCTTGCCTTTCCCTTTCATCCCAAACTCAAAATGAAAACATTTTGAGTAGTGCCATCCACACACAGGGTAGGATATCTCTCTTCAGTAAATCTATTCTGGCACACCAGAACTATGCAAATTCCAATCAGTGGGCCAGTTTATTACCATGCGCCCTTAATTTCAGCATCACACACCTTACATCCAGCCAGCTCCAAAAACTCCTTACCTATGAGTAAAGGAGGTTTTGGCGTGAATCTAGCTGTAAGCCACAAAGTACAAAATTTCAGAACTAGAAGACAGTGTTGCCTTCAAAAATTAACTATTCAAAGACACCTTAAAAACACCAAGAGAGGTGCCAGGGATACAGCTCAGCAGCATAGCGCCTGTCTGGCAAGCACGAGGTCCTGAGTTTGATTCCTGGTACCAAAAAGAAATAAAGAAAGAAAAAATAAAAAACAAAAGAGAACATGAAAAATGGATCCAACAACTGCTAGATAATGCAAAGAAGATTAATTAATAACTGAAATAAGTGAAAAATCAGAAGACAACATAAATGGCACACACAAGAATCATCTTCTAGCCCTGCATCATAGTTTTCAAGATGGGGGAAGATTTATTCTTGGATAAACTGCAGCAATATTCACTTTAGCTCCTGCTAGAGACACTGCCTAGATTTCTTCAACCCTCAGTGGAGATTGTACCCAGTATCCCCTCCCTTACCCATTCTTTCTAACTTCACTGTTCAGGAAGTAATGTATATCATCTACTCACTTCTATTCTTACTAAACTTAACAACTAAATTTTATTGAGCATTTGAGAACTTGGGGTCAGATAATCATGACTTCATATAGATTTTCCTTAATTCCAAGGACAGCCTTATAAGATAGGGCCTTATTACTACTTCCTGGTCTGGATCTTGAACAACTTATAAACATTTACACACCTAGCAAGGGACCTAAAAGATTTTAGATCCAGCATCTGTACTACTAGCTATTATTTTCATATAGTTTTGAAGCCATTGATGAGGGGTGGTGTTTTAAATAAATGTTCAAAGAATGCAACATAAATTTGGGAGTCATCAGGTATAGCTACAGTAGCAAGTATGCAGTAGTGTGATATTCCCTATTCCTGGTCAGGCTGTATGATGATACTTCAGTGAAGGTTCATCTCCTGAAATCTTCCTGTTGAAGTCTACCAGATCTACTGTTCTCTCCTCAGTCCATGTAAAATTCGATAAGTGAGAAATCTTTCCAAAGTCCATCTGACTAGCATTCGAGAGTTCAAGGTATGCAGATACTGAAACTACAAGACTTTTTATTATTTTTCATGATCTTTCAAATAAGAGTTGGAAAAAGAAAAGGAAAGCGATGGAAGCCAACTCATGACCCCAATATTCTACAGTGGAAATTTTATACACATAAATTTGTCTTAGGCACTTTCACATTGCTGAGACACAATACCTGACACCACAATTTAAAGGAATGGGGATTTATTTTGGCTCACAGTTTCAGAAATTTCAGTCCATGGTTAGTGTAGCAGTTTGGGATTTACAAGGGGAAACACCATAGGACACATAATTATAAGATTATTTTATAATAGTCACCCAAAGAGTCATATGCAAAAAGAGTGCAGGAAATCTGTCCACACACTAAGAACAAAAGAATCCAGCTGAGGGCCTGGATCCCACAGCAATGTCCTGCATGAGTCCAGCTGAAGACCAAGAGCCCATAACAATGCTCTCCATGGTCCAACTGGAGGTCAAGAGCCCAAGACAATGTCTCATGCAGGCCTATTTCATGGATCTGCACTGAGAAGTCCCAAAGGTCAGTGGTGGAAGCTAGAAAGTCTGTGCCAGTGGAATGAATGATCTGTGCTAGCAGGCTGAGGGATCTGCACTGGAGCCAAGAAGCAAAGCTCAAAGCAAGAACCAGAGCTTCCTCAAAAAGTACTACAGCCATCCTTAGCAACAATGAGGTCCTGAGTCCCTCTGATGATAACAGCCAAGCTACCATCAAGAGAGCCAGTGCAACAAGCTGCTCCAGGAGACTGAGTAGTGCATCATCTTCCCCTCTGGATCCAGGAAGAGATGCTCAAAGTGAGGACCAGAGTTCCCCCAAAGTAAACTGTAGCTATTCTTAGTGACAGTAAGGTCCCAAAGTCCTCCAACAATAAGAGCAGCTGAGTTCATCAGGAAAGCCAGCATGACAGTCTCCTCCAGGAAAGCTAACAGCAACCTTCAGCTTCTAACAGCTTTCCAGCAGCTTCTAAACTTCTTCCTCTCTAGTTCTGCCTCTTTTTCAGTACCAGGAATCGAACTCCAGACCTTGTGCTTTCCAGGCAGGCACTTGTGCCACTGAGCTATATCCTTAGCCCTTCTAGTTCTGCCTCTTATGCTGCTGGCAACAACCCTCAGGTAAGCCTCCCACACCCAGCATTACACTGATTCAGTTCAGCTGGGTGTTACAAATTAACCCACCAGTTGTCAATCCACCGCAGTTAGCAAGCTCAAATGCAGAAACAGCACGATGGAAGGGCCTGCCACACAGGAAAGCTGCTCACATTACAGAGATCAGGAAACAGGGGGGAGAGAAGAAAGTTACCAGGGGCAGTTACATGTCCCGTGGCCCACCTTTTCTGACTAGGTGCCACCTCCAAACAGGACACTCAGTTGCTGAACTCGCTGATGGGTTATCTATTGATGAGTAGAGCTCTCCAGTGATGCAGCACCCTCTAACATCCTGCCTCTGAGCTCAGGAGGCTTTAGCGGGGGGACATTCTCAATCTAAACCATAACAGTCTACCCAATACCCCCCAAAAGACTCATGTCAATTTCTTTATGTAAAATGCATTTTCTCCATCCCTAAGATTTGCCAAAGTCTTATCAGTTCTAAAAAGGTCAAGTCCAAAATATTCTCTGAGACACAAGGCAAACTCTTCTCTGTGAGTCTCTGAAAAAATAACAAAGAAGATTAACTATCTCCAACATACAATGGCATGGAGTAAACACTGCCATTTCAAAAGGGAGGAAAAAGATTTTAAAAATTGGATAAAAACAAGATCAAAACCCAGCAGGGCAACCATTAAGTCCTACAGTTCCATGTCCATCACACAGGGACAGTTGTGGCAAAGGGATTGGGTACTCTGAGCTCTGTGGAATTACTGATTGCAGTATTGCTGGTTGCAGATATCATGGCTTCTATCTTGGGCTTACTTGGCTCACTGCCTGTGGCTTTCCTCAGCAGATGATCCACACCTTGGTATCCCCAGTTTCCTGGGTTTCTACTGCACTTTATTCTCACAGCTTTATTAAGATACAGCTTTATTCACTGCTCCCTCAAGGTCAAACTGCCTGGCCTCCAATGCCTTCCTTTGAAATCTGGGTGGAAACCTCCCTGACACCCATGTTTTATAGTCATGAATTCATCATGCTTATAAAACCACTATCATGAGGATGATCCTCATGCCACCAGCTTGAGTAACAACCAGGCCCCCTTGGACCATGACTACAGAGGCCTCTAGTGGCCTAGGTGCCTGAGCACTGTCAACCAAATCTCAAGGAATCAATTCCCTTGGATACCTTTCTCAAGAAGGATGCCTTGGGGCTCTCTTCTCAAAGCAAATTCTTTTACTTTTACACACATGAGCCTGCTAAGGGTGGCATTCTGATGATTCCTCAGATGCCCTCAAACCATCTTTCCTACTGTGTTGATGCAAAGTACCTGGTTTCTTTTTAATACTAGCCTTTTAACAACCAAACTCTGCAAAGTACAAACTTTGTAGGTGATTTTTTTTTCTGGCCAAGCTTTACATCTTTCAGCCCTAGTCTTTTTCTTTTGATTCTCACTGTAGACTTTGCTAAAAGCCACCAACAGTACCCATGCCACTGTATGTTGAAGGTGCCTTAAAATTTCCTCTACTGAATCAGCCTGCCACACTAAATCTCAGTTTCCTGCAAAGGAACATTTAGGACATTAACAAAATGTGGACAAATTTTTTGCCAGGGCCTGTCTCAAGTCCAACTGTCAATATAGTTCTTCTTCTAAATTGAAACCTCTTAAACCAAGCCTTTACTGTTTGCATTTTCATCACCTTTCAAGTCATCTGGACTCTCACCAGAATCTCCCATCAAGCTTTGTGTACAGTACTCTAGGGATTCTTTAGCTACCATCTCCAAACCTTTCTAAACTCCTTCTGCAAACCTGTTCCAAAGGCTTCTAGACCACGTGGTCAGGTAGTCATAGCAACAACTCCACTCCTGGTACCAAAATCTGTCTTTGTCACTTTCTCATCACTGAGGCACAATATCTCTGACACCCACAACTTAAAGGAGCAGGACCTCCTTTGGCTCACAGTTTTTCAGAAGTTTAAATGCATGGTTGGCAGGCCCAAATGCAGAAACAGAATGCTGCAGAGGAAAGCTGCTCATGTCAAGAGATCCAGGAATCAGAAAAAAAAGGGAGGAACCATGAAGGGATACATACCCTTCCAGATCACTGTATCTAGGGACCCACTACTTTCCTGACCAGACCCCACCTCCTAACAGCACATTTAGCTATACTAATGAGTACAGTGTCCCCATATCCCAATGACATTACAAAAGCTCTGCCTCTGAGTGCATGAGGTTTTGCGGGGCTGTTTATAGTCTAAACCTTAACACCTTTGAAAGCTCTGAGAAATTATTAAATGTTTTGGATTTTCCCTTGTTCTGATTAATTAGAATTGATGACACATTCTTAGTTCATATTTCTTTGTAATCTTTTGTTGGTATTTTCAGTCCCTTTCCCTAGAACACCAGAAACATAATTAAAATAAAAACACATGTGGAGCAGCAGAATGAGAGAAAATGAACAAGCATGTCCCTGGTATGACGCCCTGGAATCTAACCTGTCATTAGAAGAAACAGAAGTCCCTGGTGCTCCCTGTTACTCTCATGATTCACAGTTCGTTAGTGTGTTTTAATAGCTGCACTCCCATTAACAGACCCAACACATTTAATCAGTTTTACCTGTGACTAAGAGATAATATTCACATGTAAATCAGCCATAGTTTTCAGCCATTACTGGTCAAGTGATGAAACACTGCCATTTAGTAGAGTTTCATCAAAATACAACAGCCAAGAAATCTTCAATCCCACCTGGGTTCTAAGGCTATGTGGCTGTGTGCATGATATAATTGCACGCAAAATGGGAATAATGAAAAATGTAAAATCACTTTATTTTTTTTGGTTTTTCTCCGGTACCGGGAACCGAACTCACAACCTTGCGCTTGCCAGGCAGGCGCTTTTGCCGCTGAGCTAAATCCCCAGCCCTGTAAAATCACTTTAAATAGTCTGATCTAGTTGCCTTATAAAAGGCAGATTTGGTGGTTGATATAAAGGGCCACAATGGGATATTAAAAAAAGAAAACAGATAGGCTGATTCCACCAAGGGTGTGTTAACTACTCACTCACTTTCTGAAATAAAGAAAGCTGTTCTTTGTTCTTTTTTGTCTGTTTGTTTTTTGTTTTTGTTTCTGTTTTTGGTTGTGTTGTGTTGTGTTGTGTTTTTTTGGTACTGGGAATCAAACTCAGGACCTTGCTGTCACAGGCAGGTGCTGTGCCCCTGAGCTATCTCCCTGGCCCTGTTTTTATGTTGTGCTGAGGTATAACTGAGTGGTATAGAACTGGCCTGGCATGTGTGAGAACCCAAATTCAATCCCCAGCAAAACACACACACACACACACACAGTAAAATAAAAAATAATAAAGGAAACATAATAACAATAAAAGTCATCTCATAAGGTTGCGAGGAGATACCGTAGGGTAATTGACAACAAAGCACTTTGAAACTATAAATTGCTACACAAATATTATATCATATCCAATTTTTGTTTTCTTCAAATTAAATCTGATAAAAGTCTTGCCCCCCCCCTTGATAAAGACAAACTGCTACTGTTTAACCTAGAAGGATGCTGTCTTAGTCCTTTCTATTTTACCATCACTAAAGCTTCATACACAAACCAAGGAAACAGCTATGCCCTCCCAGCTCATCCTCCCTCCTTATCACAAGACTTTCTCTTCCTCCTTCTTCCTTCCTGTCTTCTGGCATGATACTACATCTGAGCTAAGTAACATGTCATAATGTACTCAAAGAAGTATTCCCAGAGGATTCAGCAGGTACCAAATTTCCTCAGACCTGTGAATTACAAAAACATCATCCCTCTCACTCGTAATAACATGTTCTGACATGTACATTTCCATAACAGAATGAGATTAACTCAAATTTGTTTCTCAGACACTTCCCATCACATGATGAACAGCAAGGTTATTTTCAAAGGGCAGTTATTTTTATAAAGAATGATTTGGGGACCATAGCAAGAATGCTGAGCTTTGTTCCTGAATGATCACAAGATAGGGCACGTGTTTTGTCTGTTATTTTATCTGCTTTTGAACTGCAGATCTCTAACAAAATCATAAAGCTTTGCTATTTATTTTGCAATGGAAAATAAGGGAAGGAAGACAAATGAAAACCTGTGAAGCAAATATTATATACTAAGAATACCACCTAATATTTCCATTCACATTGTCATTTTTCATTTCTAAAGGCATCCAGTAGTTCTGCTTTATCATGTCCACTTATAAATGAAGAAAATAAAGCAATTAATTTACATATATATAAAGCTATCATTTTAAAAATGAAGAAAATATTAATATGATGTATCAGTCACTTTGTCTTTATACATAACCTGCTTGAATTATGCTCCTATAAGTTTCTGACTGTACATTACAATTTTGTATTTGCTTCAGGACAGATAATCACATTTTACTATCTTGAGCGTGTCAAGGGAAAAAACTGTATCCTCTGCACTTCCACTCCCTTGGGTCTATGGTAGGTGCAGTTTCACTCATGTCTGTAACTGTGTGTAATTCAATAAAACCATCCTTATGCATTCTTCACTCACCCAATGAGTTATTTGGTAAGATACAGAATCTCAAAGTGCCCCTTGGGAAAGCAGATCAGGCAGTCTTTGCTTGATGAGTAGAAACAGTGAGATAGAGTGAGGTGGGCCTGCAAACGGGCACTGGAGCCGGGGTTGGAACAGCATCGGAGGGCCCTGAGGCTGACTCCACTCCTCTCCATGCGTTTTACTCCATTTTACTCCGCTTCCCAGATAGTTTATTTTCTTAGGGGAGTGATAAACACTCTTTGTAATTTTCTTTCTTATTTAATGTCACTTGTTATCATGGGAGGAAACTCAAAGTGAAATGCTTAGAAATAACAATTTCAGTGAATAGTAAATTAGCCATCTGCATGTGATGGATTGGTTAGTTGACTACACATCTGCAGCCCATCCTCCTCCAAAATATTTAAAGACATTATGCAGTTAAGCTAATTATAGTTTGCAACAGTGCTGTGAACACCCTGTATGAAGAGAGATGTGCATTCATTAGTTATTGGTGTAATATGATAATCTATGTGACTGCAAAAGTAATGTGTTCTAAATGTTACAATAATATAAGTGTTATTGACAGATATGTTCAGAAGTAAAATTAGGGAAAAATGTTTTTCACCAGGTTATGAATTCCTTGAAGAAAATATGATGACCTAAAAACAATCCAGCTGCCAAGTATTGCTGTGAGAGAATATAGATACATATGTACAATGTGCTGTGGAAAGTTAGTAGTGTCTCCTTTAATGCTGCCTTTAATATGTAGGACAGTGGGTTATAGAACCCAATGTTGTATTTTACGAGTCCCTGTCATTGGTCATGGTCCTTTTAGATCAGTTTTATAGCACATATTAAAATGCCATTCAGAAATGCAATGTTGTTTTTAATTTTTATTTTTGAAATAATCACTTTTGTAGAAAGTTGTAAGAGAATACAGAGAAGTATATTCATACCCAGTTTCCCCCAATAGTTTCATGTTAAATAATTACAGCACAGTATTGAAACCAGCAAATGATGTATTTGTATAGTTCTGAATCAACTTGTGAGATGTTTAAAGTTCTGTAATCACTTCCACAACATCCATCCTTATTGCTACTCTTTATAGTTAAACATAGCAACCACTTACTTGTTTCTCATTCCTATAATATCCTCTGATCCTCAGGTTTTTAACCAATCTTTCTTCTTTTCTCAATTTTTCATTTGTGTTTGTTTAATACATAATGTACTTTTCAAAATGTACATACAGTAGGAATAAGGCAAGGGTGTGTGCTTTATCTTTTCAGAAGCAGAAGCTGTCAGTACAGTAGAATGGCTAATATAGAGTCCAATGACTCTTGAGTAATTCAAGTTACCTCCAGTAAAGAAGATGATTCCACAGGCAAGTGCTGTGCCACTCAACTTTATCTCTTTGCCAAGTATTGTGTGAAAGTTGAGTTATAACATGTAACACTGGCTGATTTTAATAGGGAAGAGTCAAAGTACAAAAGTTTTAAAAGAAAAATGCAAATGTGACAGCATAGGATGGAAATTGTAGAAAGGAGTATGATGATGTTCCTCTATAATAATAATTTATAACACTAATCAACAAGACAAATAACACTAATCAACAAGATATCCTGGAGTATCTGTTAGCCTCTTTTATTGTTAAGATTTATTGTTAAATATAACGTTGCTATGAGTAGTTCAGTCTTAGAGGGGACATACAGCTTAACAATTCCACTGTAAGAAAATACACATCTACTCAAATGTCAATATTCATAGGTACATTATTTATGATAGAAAAAATAGAAACAATCTCTATGGACATCAACTAATGAAATAATAAACACCAGTGGCCCATCTGTAGAATTAGCTACCATTTGTCAAAGAAATTTCTTATACTAAATAATTGAATTTAATACACAATCATTTTGGGGATCTTGCTATGTACTGAGTAATAGAAATCTCTAATAGTTACAGATTACATGCTATAACAAACCATTTAAAGGTCATTTCTCCAATATAAAAATTTTTAATTTAGTAATCTGATTTAAAGTAGAGTGGGAATTTTTCACTAGAAGTTATAGTGTGGTGACAAAGAGACTCTATTTTGTGTAAACTCCACTTTAAAACCCTTTAAATGAGATCACACTTGCTCTCCAAGTCATATGTTAAGCAGTTTCCTTGTGTAAGCAGCTCTATTGCTGATAAATGCTGTTTTTGATAAATGCTGTAATGACCCCATGACTGTAACTATCACCATGTGATTAGACAAACTCTGTACTCCACCTTTCTGGAAATTACCAACTATTTTTAGGAACTGGACCAGCGACTGTATAACCCAGTGTTTCCCTATCCTCAGAGTCGTTGCCTCTGACTGATGACAGTTGGGGTATTGGCTGTGCGTGCCAACTAAAACCCTGCTTGTTCCTGTCCTGGCCTCCATGAGTGATTTTGGCTACCAGTCATGACAATAATTTCTGAACTAAGAAGTAAGATACTGAATGGCCCTTACAAGCATCTTTACCGTTTTCTTTTTTGTACTGGGAATCAAACTCAGGGCCTTGTGCTTGCTAGGCAGGTGCTGTGCCTCTGAGCAATATCTCTGGCTCCTGACCATTTTTTTAAATTGGAAGTATGTGGCCTCTATTGTCTATGCCTATGGATCAAGAAAACTAGTGTTTTAGATAAGCATGATTAAGTGCATGGGCATTTGAATGGTAAAGAAATATGAGAAGTAGTGAGGAATGTATCTATTATATCTCCACTTGGAAATATCTGAATTAGATACCTGAATTATCTTTTTTGAAGAAGTTATCTCTACACACAAATTGTAGCTTCTATTATAATCTACAGGCTTGCTCTCTGGCAGATCTCTTCATACCAGAGTTAATGGCTTTCAAGATATAGAGTTTCTCTGGTTGACAAGTCAAGTATAGCTTCTGGCTGTGAACAGTGTTAATGTACATCTTACTGGAAATAGACAAGGAGAACAAAATATACCCACGCTTTTGCCTTGTCAGTATCATTTTCTTCTGGAAAATATTCACATCCTCTCAACTCTTTCCATTTCACACTAGTAGAGGGGGATGTGTAGGTACAGAAATAGGAAGTAGTCTTATTTGAAATGTTACTGAGCTAATGCAATAAATGCTTACAAGTATAGGTATAGTAACCCTAAAAGAAAATAATTTTAATAATTAAAAATTTAATTAAACACCAGTATGAGTCATGTTGTTTTATTGTAAAGCTTTTGTCCAAATAACCTTAAATCAGATAATTTTCTGAAAAAGTTATTTAAGAATAAAAAATACAGTTCAACTTTTTTCCTTTTTCTTTTCTATTGCCTTTCTACTTTGTAATGTGTCATCATATTTAAGAGTCTTAGCTTTATAAAATATCTGGCAATTTGTAATTCTAAGAGCTATCACTGTAAACTCAATGTCAAGAAAGTCAGGTTTAATAGACAAATTCAAATTTGAAGAACTTCATATGGCACCAATTTTTCTGCAGCTTGGAGACTTTATGTACATGTATAATATTACATGTATAAATGTTAATTGTGTACTTTTATTTAATATCTATCAATTTTACAAAATTGTATTCATCACAAAACTGTGATAAGCTGTTAATTCTTTTGTTTCTTTGCATTAACAGGTAGGTAAGCTGTGAAAATACTAGAGTGGAACAGAATACATATGTACTCAAGATTTTAAATTAGGTATATATATACACAAGATGGCCATGATAATTATACTACTAAGTTCTATTGGTTTATTGAAAAGAACAGTTAATGTTTAACTATTTGATCAATCTTATATAACCTTAGATCTGGTTATCTGAGTAACCACCTTGAAGATAGAATATGTAATATAACAGCCATTGTTAATTTCCTACCACCTTTTCTTGAAATTCTGTATCGATTTTATTGTTTTTATGTTGTTTTGTTTATGTCTTTGTTTTGTTATTTTGTTTTTGTTCTTTTCTCTTTAAAATAAAAAAGATTTTAAATTAGGAATTTCTTGAGGAAATGAGAAGAGTTTTCAATAGTTAATCTCATATTTTTGGCTGATAATGCTTTCAAGAACCACAGATTTTAACTCATGTTCATATGATTAATATCTTTTTAGAATATACATGGATTTTATTGAGAAATCTGATAAAGAGATTCAAGAGAATTTCCAGTCAGTCAGAAGTCACATCAGTACCCTGTTCCTTAGGCCATTTTTCTCTGACTCCAGTTCACCCATTCTCTCCCATAGCTCCTTCTCTGATCCATCCATCTCAGGATGCCTACAAACCTGTGCCCTCTTCTTTTTTCTAAAATGTATTTTACACGTATTAACCTAAATTTCTGAGTGTCTAAACCAAAGTATGAATTCAATTTCAGATATATTAATACCTTAAACTGTATCATCCCCTATTCTACCTTAAGAAAAATTACTATTTTTAGGTTATCTAGATTAGTTGTAGAATATCTCTGGCAGCTTTCCTGTACTAAGAAAAAGGCAGTGATGAGAGAGTATATGAAGTTCTCCATGTACCCTGCCATGCTGTGGTTCTTGGGGAATTTCTAATTTTTAATAAAAGAACTGGAAACTAAATAAATTTGGGTATCACTTTTTTCAAAAAAAAGAAGATAAGAAAAGCTATGTTCTTTAAACCCCTCAATGAATTTTCTAAATAGAATGTAGCTTTTTAAATTAAAAAATGCTTTAGGTCTATCATCTATGAGACCTAATTTAATCAACTTTACTATAAATATCACAATAAAAAAATTATAAAAAGCTAGAACTATGAAATACAAGGAATTAGGAACACAATCATCATCACGATCATCATTATGATCATCCTTACTTTACATTCTACAATCTGAGCCAAAGGGAGATTGTTACTCCATTTGTATATATGAAAATCAAATGGGGTTATGGGAATGGTTCTGACTTACCTAGTTAAAAGTAGAAAAAAATACATATATATTCCATTAAATGGAATAATCCAAAATAGTGATAGTATTAGTCATCTTTTCATTGATATGACAAAGTTTCTTAGAATAATGACTTAACATAGAAAAGATCTATTTTGCCTCACAGCTCCAGACGTTTCAATCCATGGTCTACTGGCTCCATTACACTGGGACTGGGGCGAGGTAAAATATCATGGTGGAAGAGCATGGTATTGCAAAACGATGCACCTCATAGCAGCCAGAAAGGGGAGTGGAGAGAGAAGATATATACTTTAAACACATACCCCCAGGGACCTACTTCCAACTGGACTCCAGCTCCTAAAAGCTCATTCAGCCAAGAACTCATCAGTGAATTAATCCATTGATGAGGTTAGTGCCCACATGATCCAATTACCTTTGTATGTCCCATCTCCGAACTTTGCTGCATTGGTAAATTAATCCTTCAACACATGAGTCTGGGATGGACACTTCATATTTAAACCATAACAAACTTGTACAAAACATTAGGTATAAAATTGGACTCTGATTATCCATGAAGTACAAATAAAATAATGAAGAGCTCTCTAGGCTGACAATTATACCAGCAAGTCTAAAACTATTATTTGCTGACTGAGACTCCTTATAAAATTAATTTTTAAGGCACAAAAATATGTGAAACTTCTATGACAGAAGTTAAAACTGCTATAGCTACTTCATAATGAAACTGTTTGTAGTATTATTCTGGTTTTTTAAAACATAGTTGTCAGTTATAGAGAGAAATGCATCAGTTTTAGTCTTTGGGTATTTTTCTGTTGAATATACTTCTAAGTTGCCAGTGCTATACCCTTGGCAGAGAAGTAGCCTACTAAAATGAAACTGTAAGGAATTATATTAATGTAGACTAACTGTACGTTATTAGAACCCAGTGAGTTGCCATAATCTTAAAAAAGCTTTTCTACTGTTTTGACATTTCTTTGTTTACATTTGACATTATTTGACATTAATTCATGTTTTATTCTGATTTTTCACTATAGAGAGTCAGTTTAATTTCATCAGTATATACTGTTTAATATTTACTTTTTGCAAGGCATTTGGCTAGATGTTATGATACATAATACATATACCCACTTTACTGCTAGTGTTACTACTACCAATCATTTTTTATTCAGAAGAATTTAATAAAGATTAGGTATTTTAGATCAGCCCATATACTACTGTTGCAAAATATACATGACATAAAATTTACCATTAGAAATGTCTTTAAGTTCCAAGAACTAAAAACCCAGTCTATTAAGAACATTTATGCTATACCAGCATGACAATTCATCTTGACTGTCAAATTGATTGTATTTAAAAAACACCTACCCTCTCTTATCAGTGGATTAACTCATTAATGAGTTCATAGGTGAATGAGTTCTTAGGAGGTGTGGCTTATTAGGAGGAAGTAGGTCACTGGGACCTGACCCGGAAGGATTTTTCTCTGCTTCTTTCCCTCTTTCTGTTTCCCCAGTGCCATCAGGTGAGGAGCTTTCCTCTGCCATGAGCTTAAATTATCACATTTTACCTCACCCAGACCCACAGCAATGAAATCAGCCAACCATGGAATAAACTCCCTGCAAACGTGAGCCAAAATAAAACTTGCTTCCTTTAAGTTGTGTGTATCGAGGTTTTTGTCCCAGTAATGGAAAGATGACTAATACCCATCACCACCATAATCCATCTCCAGAACTTTTTCATCTTCTCAGATTAAAACTATACCCATTGAACAATAACTCCCTATTTCCAGCTCCTCACAACCTTTCTATTGCCTGTCCCCATGCATGTGAATATTCTAGATATCTCATATAAATGGAATCATGCAAGATTCATCCTTTTGTAATTGGTTTACTTCACTTAGCATAATGCCCTCAAGCTTGATGAATGTAGTAGCATCTTTCAGAATTTCCTTCCTTTTTAAAACTGAATTGTATAAAGAAAGATAAACTTGAGGCTTTCATAGGTAAATGGATGCAAGTAGAGTCCATACTCATAGGTGAAATAAATCAGATGCACATGTGTAAATACTGTATTGTTTCACTAGTGTGAGAACCTGAAAGAGTAAATAAAATCTGAAAAGTATAATAGATATTGTGAAAGGAAAAGAAACTGCTCAAATGGAAAAAACAGCTAGGATGAGGGAAAAGAGAAAAAGAAAGAAGGAAAAAATATATATACATAGATATATATATAGGATAGCTAAAAGAGTTGTACTACTGATTTCCATAGCTTTATTGAGAGGAACAGTTAATGTTTAATTGTTTGATCAATCTTACATGACTATATTTGTTTAACTGAGTAACCAATTTGAAGATAACAATATGTAATGCAGGGGCTGGGGATTTAGCTCAGCAGAACAGTGCCTGCCTGGCAAGCATGAGGCTGTGAGTTCGATTCCCAGTACCAGAAAAAACAAAAAAAAAAAAAACCCAAAAAACAGAAACAAAAAATCTGTAATACAACAACAATTGTTAAGTTTCTATTGCCTTGTCTGACATTCTGTATTGCTTCTATTGTCTGGGTGTTGTTTTGTTTATGTCTGTTTGTTTGTTAGTATGTTTACATTATTTTATCTTTAAAATAAAAAAAGGACAAAAACTGAATTGTGCCGGGTGATGGTGCACACCTGTAATCCCAGCACTTGGGAGGCTGAGGCAGGAGGATCATTGTGAGTTTGAGGCCAGCTTGGGCAACATAGTGAGCTCAAGGTCAACCTGAACTGCATAGTGAGACCCTGTCTCAAAAAGAAAAAAAAAAAAAAAAAATAGAAATAAAATAAAATAAAAATGAATGGTATCTTATTGCATGTATCCATTTTGCTTATCCATTCAATGGATCACTAGATTGTTTTCACCTTTTGTCTGTTGTGAATAAAGGTGTTTTAAACAGTGGTACATGACATCTTAAATGTTTTATATGTATTAACTTACTTAATTCTCATACAACCTATCATACACAACTTAACCACCTCATAATTACTAATCTCATTCTATAATTGAAGAGACAAAACCTCAAGGAGATAAAAAAAAGTCACAAAGCTAGTAAGTGTTAGAGGTAGGATTAAAATAAAAACAAACAGAAAAGGAGAATCATCTCTTTTTAAACTTATTCCTAATCACTAAGAATAAGATAGCACCCTTCCTTCAAGGGATTCAGCATTTAATAAAAAGTAGGAAACTATATGAAAATTTAATAAGAATGTTATAATGTGCAATTTATTTTTTGGTACCAGGAATCAAACTCAGGACATAGCTCTTGCCAAGCAGGTGCTGTGCCACTGAGCTATATCCCAGGCTATGATGTACAATTATATGAGAATTTTTTGGATACATTTCATCTGCAGGAGTCAGTCAACAATGCCCAGCAGCTCAACTCTGGATTATAAACTATTTTTGTGATGAGAGAACTAAGAGTCATTTAAAATTCTTAAAGGGTTATGTGACAGAGAGAAAGAGAGAGAGAAAGAAAGAAAGAAAGAAAGAAAGAAAGAAAGAAAGAAAGAAAGAAAAGAAACAGAGAGAGAAGAAAGAAATTATCCTTTATTTATTAAATAGAAAAATCTAATTTATATATCATTAGTCACAGATGACATGATACTCTACGTAGAGAACTCCAAAAATTCCATGAAAAGACTTCTGAATTTAATAACCAAGTTCAGTAGCATAGCTGTATACAAAGTCAACACCCCAAAATTAATAGCATTCCTGTAAACAAACAACAAACTCACTGAGAGAGAAATTAGGGAAACCATGCCCTTCACAATAGAAAAATTAAATACTTAGGAATCAATCTAACAAAGGAAGTAAAAGAGTTATACATTGAAAATTACAGTACTCTGAAAAAAAGAGATCAAAAAGGATTTTAGAACATGGAAAGATATTCCTTGCTCATGGATAGGAAGAACCAACATTGTGAAAATGGCCATACTCCCAAAACTGTTACACAGACTTCATGCAATCCTGATCCAAATACCATTAGCATACTTAACAGATCTAGAGAAAACATTCCTAAAATTCATCTGGAACCAGTAGAGACCTAGAATAGCAAAAGCAATTCTGGGTAACAAAAGAAAGGCAGGAGGCATCACAGTCCCTGACTTGAAATTTTATCACAAAGCTATTGTGATAAGATCAACATGATACTGACAAATAACAGACCTGAGTATCAATGGAACAGATTAGAAGGTGCAGACACAACTACAAACACACTCATCCACCTTATATTTGACAAAGGGGCCAAACATGTCCACTGAAAGAAAGATAGCCTCTTTAATAAATGGTGCTGGAAAAACTTGCTTTCTATATGTCAAAGACTAAAACTAGAACCATGTCTATTACCATGCACTAAACTAAAGTCAAAATGAACCAAAGATCTAAATATTAAAACAGAAATGCTAAATCTACTGGAAGAGAAAGTAGGTAAAAATCTTGAAGACATAGGGGTAGGCAGAGAGTTCATGAACAAAAACCAAACTCACATGAAATACTTCAAATAATCAACAACTGGGATCTCATCTTATTAAAAGGTTTTTGTACATCAAAAGAAATGACCAACAGAGTGAAAAAGAACTGCACAAAGTGGGAAAAAATTTTAGCCAACTGTCTCTCAGATAAAGGACTTCTATCTAGAACATATAAAGAATTAAACAAAAATCAGGCCCACAAAATTCAAGACCCAATTCAAAAATGGGCATCTGAGATGAATGCACACTTCTCAGGTGAAGAAATACAAATGGCAAATAAGTATATGAAAAAACGTTTAACATCATTAGGTATTCAAGAAACACAAATTAAAATAACACTGAGATTCCACTTCACCCCAGAAAGAATGGCTATCATCAAGAAATCAACTCATAACATGTGCTGGCAGGGCTATGGAGAAAAAGGAACGTTTCTTCATTTTGGGTGGGAGTGTAGACTGGTGCAACCACTGTGAAAATCAGTGTGGAGATTCCCTAAAAAACTAGCATTAGAGGTCTCATTTAATCCAGTTATTCTCCTTCTGGGTATTTTTTCCAGAAAAATTGAAAATATCATACTACACAATATATGTGCACTCATGTTTATAGCAGCACAATTTGTAGTAGCTAGATCTTGGAAGCAACCCAAATGCCCATCGATTGAGGAATGAATAAAAAAGATGTGGTATTTTTATACAATGGAACACCACTCAGCTATAAAGAAAGATAAACTTGAGGCTTTTATAGGTAAATGGATGCAACTACAGACCATACTCAGAAGTGTTAACAACTCAGATTCCCATGTGTAAATATTGTATTGTCTCCCTACTGCAAGAAACCAAAAGAGTAAATAAGATCCAAAAGGTACTATAAATATTGTGAAAGGGAAAGAAACTGCTCAAAGGGAAAGAACAACTGGGATGGGGGAAAGGAGAAAAGAAGGAAGGGAAAATGAAAAATATATATATATACACACACACACAAGATAGCTAAGGTAATTGTACTACTAATTTCTATTAGTTCATTGAAAGGAACAGTTAGTGCTGATATTGTCTGATCAAAGTTGCATGCCCATATCTTGTAATTTGAGCAACTATTCTGAAGGCAAAAATATGCAATAGCTACTGTTAATTTCCTATCATCTTGTTTTGAAATCCTGTTTCTTTTTTTTTTTTTTTTGTATTTTTTTGTCTCTCTTGAAAAAGAAAAATCTAATGTATAGATACAGGTCACTGGGAATAACCCTGGTTGTTTTGTTAAATAATTTCTGCATGTCTTATACATACAGAAAATACAAAGAGCTATCTTACATTCATCTGTCAAATATTGAATTGAACAGAATGCCACACATAAAATCTAAAGTTTGGCTTCTTTATCTTGGAAAAAGAAACTAATGGGGTTTTAAGCTATAATTTTGATGTACTTGGCTCTACTAAGGACAAATGTGGGGAAAGATGTGAAACTTTATGGTGCAAACATTTTTTAGTATATTGCAGCCTTTTAAAGAAAACTTTAAATCATCTCCAAAAAGTGGAAGGCCAGGGTACAGAAGATATTGAGTATAGACCTACAGAAGCCACTTAACCAAATCAGTTAGAATCAGACTGCCGATATAAATTTTCCAGTGAAAGCCTGAAGTACAACAAACCTAACATCATTTGCCACAACTCCAAGAGTCTTTTAATGGGAGCTGTAATTCTGGTAAAGACTGAAACTAGTTACAAGAAGAGTCAGTCAGAAGAGCGGGTCCAGAGTGTCCCATCCTGTCACTGCTCTATTTTTTTTATTTTAAAGATTAGAAAACTAACAAAACAACGAGGACAAAATTAAAACAACACAAAAACAACAAAAATGATACATGACCTCAAAATAAAATGATAGGAATTAACAGTGGCTGCTACATTACATACTGTTATCTTCAACGAAGTTGCTCAGTCCACCAGACACAGGAAGGTAAGATTGATCGAACAGTCAAAGACAGTAACAAGTAATAAAAACAAAAACCATTGAAAATGATGCAGAGCTTCACCATACAAGATGGTAGGAGTTCGACAATGGTTCTTATACTGCATGTTGTTGTCCTGTCTCTGTTCTCACGTGCCCTAACCATCATCAGGATGTTGTGAAGACTTCTCCTGGAGACAGGCTGCCTCCTCTCAACTAGACACTTGGGAGTACACACTTAGATATCTGAACTTCAGGGGAGATTTCCATTCAGATACCACATAAAGGGCCCAGCATGTTGAGTCCCATGCCCAAATCCAACCCTGTGGGGGTTTCCTAGTCTGTGGGCGCATTAGCTTCATATCATTGTAATAAAATATCTGAGGTAATTGACTTATAAAAGGAAATGGTATAGTTTGGCTCAGAGTTCTAGGGGTTTGAGTCCATGATCAAGGGGCCCCATTGCTTTTGGGTTTCTGGTGAGACAGCATATGATGGCAGGAGTATGTGGTGGAGCAAAAGCCCTCGCCTCATGAGTTAGGAAGCCAAAAGAAGAGGAAGACACCAGAGTCCCACAGCTTCTCTCAACGACATGCTCTAACGCTAAGGATTTCCCATAAAGCTGAATCTCCTTAAAGTCCCACCACCTCCTACTAAGATCTCCCAAGGACCAAACCTCTAACGCATGGGCCTTTGAAGTACAACAATGCCAACCACAGAAGGAAAACTAACATACTGTCATGAGCAATATAGTCATTCAGACTATAGCAATGGGACAGCACAAAAATGGGACCTCTCAATTCCCATTCAAAAGCTTTTCCTCTTAGACGTAGGAGTTGCACTTAGATTTAAGAACTGAGGATTTGCTACCTTTCTTCACGTCTCTGAAGTGATCACCTTTTCTCTGCACAGGATGACTCATGACAACCTGAATTAATAGTGAAAACTGTCTGAGGCAAAGGCAAAACAAACGAGCAAAAAACAGTGAGCTTGGAATCAAGGATCATTTACCTTGATTATACACACATCAACCCCCACAGAGAAATGGTCTTTGCAGGAACTAGCAGTGTCATGAGGAAAGATTTGTATTTATTTTAAATGTCACATTCTGCCATACCTTAGTACAAACATTGACATTATGAGTTTCTCCATCACCCACCCGTGCGTTATCATGTGGACTGACACAAATTTTACTTGCTGTGAGCTTCTTTGCACAAGCCAGATATACACATCCCTCCTTTTCCCTTTCAATGGCCACAGTTCATGCCAATCAGGATGTTCATTAACGTTAATATCCCACAGCTCCCCCTGAGGCTACAGTGGCACAAATAACTTTCCAAGACAACCTCTGGTAGATATCACACCCACTTTGTTTACTGCTCGGGTAGTTGCTACTGTTCTTTCCTGCCTCTAGCTGACTTGCAGCATGACCCACAAAATTATTCATCCTTAAATGGAAAAATACTTCCACCAGTATCAACAGCTTTCAAGAGTGATTAGATCAAAAGCTTGTTCAACAGATTCACTGAAGCTCATTTTCCTTGTCCTTCCCAAGAGAAATAGTAACTTTATGATGAGATTTTAAATGTTTCTAGGCTATGATAGGGTTAGTCAGAAGATTGTGGTGTTAAATGTGCTGCTTTGAAGGTCACGTGGTTCAAGTATCTGTGCATGTGTGTGCGTGTGTGTGTGTGTTGCTGGGGATGGAACCCAGGGCTCGCACCTGCGAAGAAAATGCTCTATCACAACTATATTCTGAGTCTCACCTCCTCATTTTGTTCATTAAATTCACCAAGTTTAAAAATTACATTTAAAAAATATTATTCTGTTCATTGCAGAATACTTTGCTCAAGCTGCAAAGACTGCCGTTGTGTCCCCCTCTGGTACAAATGCGTAGGAGGCAGTGGGAACCAGGGCCAAGTAGATCCCTGGCCTAAGAGGGCCCACTTTCCAACTTTCATCCTGCATGTCCTTGTTCATAGTACCTGCCTGGCAAGCATAAGGTCCTGGGTTAGACTACTACACACAATTTTATCTAGGCTAATTAATAAAGGGTTTTTAAAATGTTTTGCATTTCAGTAGTAGTCATAGATGGTGTTTTCTCACTTACGTCCTGAAATTTATGTTTCTGTTCTCATCTTCCTATCTGTTCATCCAAGAACCATTTGCTCACTGATCATTTTCTTTTCATAATGAAATTCAGCAGTAGGAGTTAAGTGCAAGTCTAAAATATTAATACTAATAATACACTCAAAATATGGGAAAAAAAGCCTATAGTGTTGGATTTGGAGTTAGCGGACTTAATGTTTGCCCTGCTGCGTTTTAGCCTTCATTTGGAATGTGGATGTTTATCTCTATTTTGGAGTGGGAATGTTTACAATGTGGCATTGTATGTTGGAAGTATTTACCTTTTTATTTTTACAGAGGCTCACAGAGATTTACTTTTGAGCCTCAGAGATTTTTGGACTGGACTAAATGCATTTTGCATAATGAGATGGCAGAATGTTATAGTTTATGTTTAAAATGTCCCTCAAAAGTCTTATGTTCAGAGATGGGGCCTGGTCAGAAGGGGTGAGTGACTGGTGTAACTTGGAAGGGTATATTCTCTTCACCTCCTCCCGTCTTTCTGCTTCCTGACAGCAATGAGGTAAACTGTTTTCCTTCACCAAGCCATTCTACCATACTGTTTCTACCCTGGAGCCAGATGACCAGCAATTAAATCCACTGAAAATACAAACCAAAATAAATCTCTTTTCAAGTTGCAAATGTCAGATGTTTTGTCTCAGTGACAGGAGAGTGATTAATACAATTCATAATAATAGACACTGAAAAATATAGAAAGGTATTCATTGAGACATCCTGTATTTTCTTCAGTGTTAGCCAAATTGTAATTAATCTTTTTTATTCTTTGAAATACATATGTCTTTTACTCCTAGATTTGCTAAATCAGTCCTTAATTATGGGGAGGCTTGAGCAGTTTGAGAGCTGCTTTCTGCATTTCTATGCCTGAGACTTGCAGAGTGAGCGTGTGACCAAAACAGATTAGTGCTTCCAAGAGGATTAACTGAGGACTTTTCTAGGGATTGGTGGGGGTTGTGAAAAGGCCTTAGATCAATGCAGACGTACCCTCAAAGGGGATTGTGACACTCTCTCCATCCTCTTCCTTTTTTTGCTCTCTAGCGACAAGGTGAGTGGTTTGCTTCTGCCACACAATCCCGTCACTGTGTGCCGCCTCACTTCACATCTAAACAAGTGGCCTGAACAATCAAAATTGTGTTCCAAAATAAACTTTTTCTCTTCATAAGATGGTTTCTCAGTTATTTTGTTACAGTGACAAAAAACTAACACAGTATTTGTCTCACACTCATTGTACGGGTCTATGGATTGCCAAGATGCCAGTCAATAAACAACCACCAAATACTCCCTTACAACCCAATGTTTACATTATGGAAATATAAAATACAGAAGGTCTGCAATAGTTCTATTAGGAAATATCACTGTGAAAAGCTTGGTGGATTACTTTCTGGACATAAAATTAATTCTTGTTTGCAGATGAAGCACTATAGAGGCAATAAAAGGAGGAAAAATTTGAGGCGGAAATTTCCAATACTAGAAAATATAGGGCTAGAGATATAGCTCAGTGACATAGTGCCTGCCTGGCAAGTTCAAGGTACTGAGTTCAATTCTTAGTACCAGAAAAAAAAGAAAATATAAAACAGCTATATTTTTATGAAGTACAACTCATTACATTAAGGTATAATATTCTCTTCTACTTTCAAATTTTTAACAAGAGGGGAGATACACTTTCCATACAAACATCTTTAAAACTAAGTCCACAGAACAGCTGTGCCACCACACTGGCACAACGGGAGAGCAGCTGCACCCCTGCACCATGTCTGCCCCAAGCCAAATCCATCCATGGATTCCCTGCCCTGGCCATCTCAAACGACCAATTCACAGCTGTTTCTGCATTTTGGCTCCCCTCAACACAGGGTCACAGAGGAGCTGCCCAATTGCCTGACCTGACCATGGGAAAAACCAACACTCTGGGAGAGAAGGTAAGCCCTGAAGGGTCAGCAACTCCAGGGAGACAAACAGATGGGCCAACAGAGCTAGCTCTAAGAAAAGCCCACAGCTGTTGTAAACTACAAAAACAGCACGAGCTTTTACACTGTGAATGACTCCTTCACAATGGAAAAGAGTTGGAGAAGAAATCTAGTGCAGTACCCACCATACTGCCAGAGAGAATTTAACAAGGTACTGTTTTGGGAAGGGGTTGATTGTGTAGGACTTAGCTACAGAAAATCTACACAATAGCTTCATTCCAGGATTTCTAGTATTACCCTACCACAGTGACTAAATGAGAGATAACCATAGGAGACAGAGGCAGAGAGGGTAAAGTCTAGACATCAATCCCCTGAGAAGTTCATGCTGAAGCTACAAAGGACAAGATGCCATGCACTTCATCCTAGGAGGCCAAGTCTACTGGATGTGGCTTTCAGTGGTGGCTGGATCTGAAGGTGATGGCAGTAAGTCTAGCAGTCTACTTGAGCCCCCAAACCCCTGCCTACATCCAGCAGACACTGGCGGTTTGATTGCTTTCCCATTTAGCAATGTGAGTGGGGTCAGCTTGGCCAGTTGCCATGGTATATAGTTTATGGACCAAGGTGCCTCTGGAGTGGGGGTTGGGACAGTGTCACCTCAAAAACTTACAAGCTATAAAGCTGCATGGAAAGAACAGTGACTTCATGGATTCTAAGACTGCAGGCCCTGGAAGATAACCATTCATTTGGAAATACAGAGGAATTTTGGAGGGGCCCATTTATTTTTCTCCTTAATTGATTTTTTTGGTATTTGGAGGGTTTTTACTTTCATCTTTTCTTCCTTTTTTGGTCTCTCTCTTTCCCACATTTTGTCCCTTATTTTACTTTAGTTAAATCTCTATTTTTTCTTTTTCTCCCTTTTTCTTGTTTGTTCTTTTCTGTTACTTTCATCTAACACTATTCATGTCTTTTTACTGTTTAATAAGATACTTTATTTCACTTTTCTCATTTTACATTGCTTAATTTTTCAAAATTTACTTTTTTATGCTACCATTCCACACACCCTTTATCTTTACTAGTATCACCATTAAGTTTTATGAATCCATAGATCATTAAATACATGCTATTATTGTTGAATACTGTTGTGTTGCCAGTGGAAATAAAGTTGTTCCATTTAGTAGATATTTACTCTAGGTCAACATTTGGTTTGCCTTAGTGTTTGTATTATAATCACAGATCTCTTTTCTCTGGTTAAAGGTGTATGTCAATATCCACTTTGGCTTTAATGCTATAAATTTTGCTGATTTCATTATGTGGCATATTGACAAATGGTGTTCAACTTGTAACACCCAGCTGAAATGTATCAGTGTGGTGCTGGATGTGGAAGGCCCACCTGAGGGTTGTTGCCAACAACATAAAAAGGAGAAATGGAGAAAAGGTTGTGTTACAGAGCTGTCCTGGGGGCTGTTCATTCTCCTAGAGGAGCTTCTCATGCTGACTTTCCTGACATGAACTCAGCTCTTCTCATCACAGATGGAGTTCAGGACCTTGCTGTTGCTGAGAATGGCTACAGTTCACTTTGGGGGAGCTCTGGTCCTTACTTTGATTATCACTTCAAGGTTCTGGAGAGGACGATGGTGCGTTGTTTAATGTCTGGGGAAGCTTGTCATGTTGGCTTTCCTGATATGAACTTGGCTGTTCTCATAGTCACAGGAGCTCAGGAACTCTTTGTCACTGAGGGTGGCTGTGGTACTTTTCAGGGGAGCTCCTGTCCTTACTTTGAGCATCTCTTCTTGACTCCAGTGCAGATTCCTCAGCCTACTGGCACAGATCCTTCATCCCACTGGCACAGACTTTCAAGCTTCCACTACTGACCTTGGGGACCTTCTCAGTGCAGATCCTTGAAACAGACCTGCATGAGACATTGTTTTGGGCTCTTGGCCTCCAGTTGGACTCATGGGGGGCACTGTTATGGGTTCTAGTCTTCAGCTGGACTCATGTACAACATTGCTGTGGGATTCAAGCCCTCAGCTGGATTCAGTGTGTTGACAGATTTCCTGTCCCCTTTGTATTTGACTTTTTGGGCTAGTACTATGAAATAATCCTATAAATTGTGTGTCCTGTACTGGATTGTTTCCCTTGTGAACCCTGACTATAACACAGCACTACAGACAAAGTGATGTAGTTGTTGCTATTAATTGCTTTTCTCTGTATGCCAATATCTCAATTGCATTGGCATCATTAACAATTCTGTGGCCCATTCCCAGAGAACTAGGTACTGAGCCAAATACACTGCAGCCTCCCCTTCCAAATGAATGAAGTTGAGGGATTAGGAGAAATAAGCAAAGGTCTAGGGTTAGCCACACTCAGAGTGCATCACTGAAAAACAGACATCAAAGAGGTCTTGATATGGCAAGTGAGTTCAACAAGACTGGCATTCACAAGAGACTGAAAGAGCAGTAATGAACAAAGATTTATTGAGCCAGCTGATGGACAGTATCTGACCAGGAGCCAGAGAAGATGTCCACACTGATCCAGGTCTCACCTTTTGTTTAAGTACATCTTAGATTTCTGTAGTAACCATTACCTCATTTTTGGGAATTTACAGGAGTGTCATATATTGGTCACAAGGTTTACATTTTCCAGAAGTTGATCATACCTTTCATTAATAACTCTCAATGTGAATGGTCTCAATTCCCTAATTAAAAGCCACAGATTGAAAAACCTGATCAAGAAACAATATCCAACAATCCAACAATTGGATCCATTGGATCCAATGCTATCCAGGATAGCATCCGTAGTATGCTATCTATGAGAAGAACATTTAACACAAAAAGAAATTTATAGACCAAGGTTCAAAGGATGGAGGACAATATTCCAATCAATAGGACCCTGACAACAAGCAAGAGTAGCCACTTATTTTCAAAGTGAACTTAAATCCAAAACTAATCAGAACAGACAAAAAACACCAGTACATTTTGACTAAGGAGACTATTCAAAAGGAAGAATGAAAAATTGTAAACATGTATGCACCAAAGAATAGCACACCCAATTTAATAAAACAAACACTATTGGACATAAAAATCAGATAAACATCAATACAATTATAGTGTCAAATCTCAATCCCCCACTTTCACAAATAGAAAAACTAGACAAAAAGGAATATCAGAGTTGAACCAAACCTTCAAGCGAATGGATTTAATAGATACCCACAGAATGGCATACCCAACAACAGAACACACATTCTTATGAGCAGCACTTACAACATTCGCCAAAGTAGATGATATACCAGCTAATAAAGCAAGCTTAAATAAATGCAAAAATGACATTATTCCATGTTATTATCAGATCACAGTGTAATGAAACTCCAGTTTCGTTGAGTTCTAACTCAATGGCAAATGAAACCACAAAAATTATGCAAAGCATGGAAATTAAACAATACACTCTTGCATAATCAAGGGTCTCAGAAGACGTCAAGGGAAGGGAGAAATAAAACAGTTCTTAGGGTTAAACAGTGATGCCAGTATCACATACCAGAAATTATGGGACTCAGTGAAAGCAGTCCTAAGAAAGAAGCTCATAGCTGTGCGTGTCCACATCACATAAACAGGATGAGTTCAAATAAATAACCTAGTGATGCACCTTAAGGTCCTAGAAAAACAAGAACAATCCAAATCCAAAGCTAGTATAAGGAAGGAAATTATAAAGATCAGAGCAGAAATCAATGAAATGGAGAATAGAAATAATACAAAGAATCAATGAATTAAAGACTCATTCTCTAAAAGAATAAACAAAATAGCCAATCTTACCCCAAAAAAGGCAATACCCAAGAATCAATCTTACCATAAAAGGTAAAGAAAAGACACAAATACATGCAATTAGAAATTAAAAATACAAAATCACAGCAGACACCACAGAAACTCAGAAGGTTATTAGCAACTACTTCACAAATCTGTACAGCAATAAATTGGAGAATTAAGAAGAAACAGATAGATTCCTAGATATGAATTATCAAAACTGAACTGAAAAGATTTTTTTAAAAAATCTCTGAGTAATCCACAACAGGAAGTGAAATTGAAGCAGTAATAAAACCCTACCAACTAAGAAAAGTTCAGATCTGGAAAGATTCACTGCCAAATTCTACAAGAACTTCAGGAATGACCTAATTTCAATACTTCTCAAATTCTTAAATAAAACTTGAAGAAAAGGAGTACTCCAAAGTCATTCCTGAAAGCAAGTATTATCTTAATTCCAAAACCAGACAAGGATCCACCCAAGAAAGAGAACTACAGGCCAATCTCTTGAATCAACATAGATGTAAAAATCCTCAACAAGATACTGGCAAACAAAATGCAACAAATCATCAAAAAGACCATATATTTTGATCCAGTAGGATTCATCCGAAAGATGCAAGGATGGTTCAACATATGCAAATCAATAAATATAACCCATCACATAAACAAAAGGACAAAAATCACATGCTCACCTCAATAGATGCAGAAAAAAAAACCTTTGACAAAATCCAACATCCATTCATAATAAAACAAACCCTGGAGAAAATAGGTATACAAGGGTCTATCTCAATCTGATAAAAGTCATTTACAACAAACCTATTGCCAATATTATATTAAATTGGGGAAAACTAAAAGTTTTCCCTCTAAAATCTCAAATAAGACCAGAAGCCCCACTGTCACTGTTTCTGTTCAGTATAGTCTTTGTAGCCAGAACGGTCAGGCACAAGAAAGAAATAAAGGGGCTACGTACAAGAAAGGGTGATGTCAAAGTATCATTTGCAGGTGACGTGATCCTCTGCATAAACGACCCAAAAATTTCCACCCAAAAGTCCTTAACTATGGTGGTTCTTCCTATTCAAGAACATGGGATAGACAGAACCACTATAGTTAAATGATAGGCAGAACCAGTATAGGTAAAATGGTCACACTTCCAAGCTGATACACAGATTTAAAGCAATCCCAATCAAAAGTGCCAACAGCATTTTCACAGAACCAAAGAAAATAATTCAAAAATTTGTATGGAACTAGAGAGACCCAGAATAGCAAAAACAATCCTTGGTAAGAAGAGAAAAGCAAGAGGCATCACAATACCAGATTTAAAGTTATATTAGAAAGTTACAGTTATAAAACAGACATGTGGATCAATAGAACAGAATAGAGGAAGCAGAAAAAAGTCCCAAGTACATTCAGCTATTTGATCCTCGATAACGGGGCCAAAAACATACACTGGAGGAGGTTTAGCCTCCTTAACAAGTGGTACTGGAAAAACTAGCTGTCTACATGGAGAATATTGAGTCTAGATGCATATATCTTACAAAGTACTAAACTAAAATCAAAGTTGATCAAGATCTAAATGTTAAAACAGAAACACTAGAACATAAAATAGGTAAAACTTTTCAACACATAGGCAAGAGCTTTCTGAACAGAACCCCAGTTGCACAAGAAATAACAAATCAAAAATGAACAAGTGGGATGATATCACATTAAAAAGCTTTTGCAAAGCAAAGGACACAACCAACAGTGTAAAAAGACAACTTATAGAATAGGGGGAAAGTTTTGCCAGTTATTCCTTGGACAGGGGACTATATAAAGAACTCAAAACAATTAGACACCCCAAAGTAAAAGACCTGATCAAAAATGGGTCACTGAAATAGGCAATAAATACATGAAAAAGTGTTCAACATCTCTGGCCAATAGAGAAATGGAAATTAAAGTATCACTAAGATTCTATCTTACTCAGGAAAGAATGACTATCACTAAGAAATGAAATAAATTCTGGCAAGGCTGTAGATAAAAAGGAACATTGTTGGAGGTAAGGCAAACTGGTACAACTACTATGGAGATCAACATAGAGACTCCTCAAAAAACTACAACTAGAAATTCCATTCAACCCAGCTGCTCCCCTTCTTGCCATCTTCCCCAAAGGGTTAAAGACATCATATTACAGTGATACATGCATACCCATGTTTATAGCAGCACAGTTCATAACAGCTAAATCTTGCAATCTTACATACTCATAAACTGATGAATGAATAAGGAAAATATACTATCTGTGCATAGTGGAATACTACTCTGCTGTAAAGAAGGATAAACTTGAGTCGTTTGTAGGACAATGGATGCACACTAAAATCATGATGTTAACAAATAAATCAGACACACAAGCTTACATGTCATGTGATTTCTCTTATATGAGAAACTCAAAACATAAATAAAGAGCAACATAAGATAATAGGGAGTGGGAACTTTTTTCAAATAGGAAAATGATCAAGAGATGGAGGGAGGAGGGAAGAGGGAGATGGGGAGGATAAAGCAACAATGGAGACATGCTAGGTATAAACACCGACTTCCCACAAAGACTAATCATTTTGTAATGTAAACATGTACAGCACTAATAAAATGAAAACTAAAAAATCTTTAAAAACAATGAAACCCAACTCCAATACAAAGGAGGCCTCTTTTGGATAGGACATAAAGTTAGAGAAAAGGAACAGTACCTTAGCTATTGGTGAGACAACTTCTTTGACTTTTAGAAATTTTGAAGAAATTTCAGGTTTTAATATAATAAATGATCATGGGTAATGTTAAAACAGAAAAATTCTCTGCTATTCTGCATCTTCCCCTTATAAACAATTTATACATCAGTCCATCATTTTTGCATTAAAAAACCTGAAGGTATGATTGAAAGAGAATACCAAAGTGAGCTCTTTGCCCTTCTTAGAAAAGTTTATCATTATGACAACCAACATAAGAATGAAGGAATTTGAAATGAGGAAAAATAAACTTTTAGGTTAATCTGCTAATAAAACATACACAGAGGAGGCAGAAGGCACTAAATGCACAAATATATATATATATATATATATATATATATATAGAGAGAGAGAGAGAGAGAGAGAGAGATGTTAGCCAACACATGAAATTATACACAGAATAGACAATGATTTTACCTCTTAAACACAATCACAACATTCATTAGCTGTCAAAATTCCCTAAAATGAGACATTAGATTTTCACAAATTCACTTGACTCAGACAGAAGGCGGCGGACCAGACATCAAAAGTAAGACTAGTTCACCTACGAGTTTATTTGCTAAATCAACAAAATGTTTATCGCAATGAAACCAATGCAATGACTACATAGCTCAGTCAATTATTGATCACTCATCAAGTCCTATAATTGTGTGTATATATCACATAAAACCTATTTTCTTAATACAGATCATCGTTATTCATTCATTCAAAAGTCTTAAGAATTTACTATTTTCGATGATATCATTTGAATTCTCATATTAAACACATAAACCATATGTTAACTTTGAGAAATTTCCAGTTAGTGACCCCAAAAGAGTTACAGGAAAAAAGAATAAACATATTCTATTAACATATATAAATGTTTGAATGATCTCTGATAGTAGTATCAAAAAAATTTTCTCCATTTCTGCTCAAAATCTTATTTCTTGCCCTGAGGATTTATTCATTTATTTCAGTCTTATTTTTACATGAAATAAGCCACAGAATTCTTGTGAGCTTCAAATCATGCAATGTGAAAGGTGTGGAAATGCAAACTGCCCCTGGTCATCTTGAAATTTCCAACAGGTCAATTTTCTCTTCAAGTGACCCAATATCTATTAGGGGTCCAGAACCGTCAAATCTCTGAGTGAAATACTCTTGGTAAACAGGGTTCAAACTGTACTGACCAGCTCTGGAGTCTATCAAGATATTGCTTGCACTTTATATTTACGTTTAATGCAATGAGTAATGTTTCATAAAATCAGAAATGTTTTATGTTTTCTAATATTGTATAATTTCCAATCCAAGCTTTTTTCCCTTTATTATCTTTATAATGTTTCAACTTCAAACAAGACTAGTTTATGCCTAGAAATTAATCTTTCAGGGCTTCTAACTGTGACAGAATGGTTGGAGGAAAAATGAGGTAAATCAATAGTTTATGAAGTCGATTTGCTTCTGAAGTCTATTTGTCAATCAAAATCCTTTAAAGCCTCCCTGCCCTTAGACACTGTTTATAGGTAGCATTTGGGCTCCTCAACATAACTCTGCAGGTGATTAGGAGCCTGGGGATTAGAGCTTCAAGATGCTGCCCTGGGAGAAGTGTTGTGCCAGAACACCATGCAGGGAAGATAGTACTGATGTATTTTATTAGGTAAAGATAGACACAAAGAAGATGAGATGGAAGCATCTACAAACAGGAAAGTTTGAACTTCTATAAACTAGACGAGATAATCTAATAATTCCTTCCAATTCTGAGTAGGAGAAGAATGATTACAATTTCTAAATATGTTATAAATTGCCTCCTGGTTTTCATCTATGCACACAGACCCAACAAGTTGGTCTATTGAATGAGAAGATTTAAGGCTTCCCTGAAGTTCCCACCTGCCAATGTCTCTAGGATGCCTATTATAGTCAACTTTTGAGACTTTCATTTTGCTTGCTGAATTTGTCTAGCATGCTACTTGAGACCTACTAAAATTCTATACTCATTTTCATATGCACTGCCAAGAAGCTAAGCTTGTACAAATCTGTGTGACTGATTTCTAAAATAAAAGTGAAACTTCACCCTGATCATAACTTTTTATCTACTTCCTAGTTTCTTTAATCATTATGTTGACATGTTTCAAACTAACACCTTAATTTTATCACTATAGCAAAATCAAGCTGGGTCTATGGGTGAGACGCCTGTCCTGTCCAGGTGAAAAATTAAAACTTACATGAAGTGATCATGTCTTCCCACACCAGAAAATATCCTTTGGTCTTACCAGGTACCATGAAATAACACCAAATAGAACTTTGAACCCTTTCCCAACCCATTCATTTTAAGTTCATCTTCTAGTCATGCCATTACTCAACAACAGAGCTCTTAAATTGCAGGTGAATTTTCTATGCTTTGATCATTACACATCATGATAATAGAATCATCATTTTCTTTATCTCGGTCTTATTTCCCTTTTTCCACCTGTGCAGTTGACACAAATCTAATTCAATTTTTTATGCTGTCTTTGGCTTTCAGGAGAGAAAAACTAGTAAATACTGTACATTACTTCTTGTCTTTATATGCTAGAAAATAAAATGTTAATTTAGGCATTTAAACTATTCGTGATATACTATGATGCTGTCACTTGCAGTTCCGTAGGACAGGTGCAAGCTCCCATATGTAACAGGACTCTTCCCAACCCAGTTTCAGCTGACATCCCCACAAGAAGAGTCAAATACTGCAGTCTTAAGAAGGGAAGTGGGAGACTCTTGGAGAACTGCAAATGTAGCCTAAGGATACCAAAAGGCCCATGAAGCTGGGAGAAGGCTAAGAGGAGGTCATGTGGGAGATGTGTGCTGATTCCCAGGAACGAATGCTGCTTTTCCTTTCATCAGATGCAAAGAAAAGACTCAGTGGGACCCTTGCACAGGCCTGGTCACCCACTAGGGTACCCATAGGAAGCAGGCCAGGGCAGAGTTCTAATGGAAGAGTCACTAAAATGTTTGCAGCCACTCATGTTTCAGAGTTTGTCCAGGGCAGGAGATGCAGGACAGATGTACTGGCTACTATGGCATAGGTTTCTGCTTCATATATGAGGCTGCGTTTTGAGGTACTGGCCTCACCCTCCCAGCCACCTCATCTGTGCTACCTTTAATAGCCCTAGACCTGCCTGAGTTTCTCAACTTGTCCTCTACTTTCCCCATTGCCTGGGCCCTCCTGACCCATACAGACACATGGCATGTGCTAGCAGGACATGGGCCTTCCTTTGGGGATGGACACCCAGTGTCTTAGTTACTCTTCTCTCATTGCTGAGGCAAAATACCCAGCACCCAAAGTTAGAGGCGGCAAGGTTTATTTAGCTCACAGTTTGTAGAGGTTTCAGTCTATATCAGCTGACTCTAAGGCAGGGTGGCACATAGCAGAGGGGCAACAGTTCATGGCAGTGTGAGACAGCAAAAGCAACAAGAGCAAAAAACAGGGAAATAAACCTCTGTGTTGGTTTGGGTGATATTTTTGCAAGGAAAAACAATATAATACAGGACACATATTTTATGTGATTATTTATAATAGTTGCCCAAAGAATCATATACAAGAGAGTGCAGGAAATCTGTCCACACACTAAGACCAAGGAAACCAGCCGAGAGCCTAGATCCCACAGAAATGTCCCGCATGAGCTGAAGACCTAGAGCTCATTTCAGTGCCTCCTATGAGTCCAACTGGAGGCCTAGAGCCCATAACAGTATCTCATGTGGGCCTGTTTCACGGATCTGTGATGGGATGGCCCAAAGGTCAGTGGTGGAACCCAGAAAGTCTGTGCCAGCGGGAGGAAGGATCTGTGCTAGCAGGCTGAGGGTTCTGCACTGGAGCCAGGAAGTGATGCTCAAAGTAAGAACCAGAGCTCCCCCAAAAGTACCACAGCCCTCCTCAGTAACAGTGAGGTCCTGAGTTCCTCCAGTGAAGACAGCTGAGTTCCCATGAGGAAAGCCAACGCAGCAAGCTTCTCCAGGAGACTGGCAGTGCACCATCTTCCCCTCCAGAGCCAGGAAGTGATGCTCATGTGAGGATCAGAGCTCCCCTAAAGTGAGCCGAAGCTATTCTCAGTGCCAACAAGGTCCCGAGCTCCTTGGAGGATGAAAACAGCCAAATTCATCAGAAAAGACAGCATGATGAGCTCCTCCAACAGAACTAACAGCTCTTTACAGCTTCTACAAGCTCCAACAGCCTTTCAGCTCCCAACAGCCTAACTTTTCCTTCTCCAGTTCTGTCTCTTATGCTGCTGGCCACAATCCCCAGGTGGGCCTCCCACACTCACCACCACGCTTATTCAGTTCAGCTGGGGGTTATAAGTTGACCACCAGTTGTCAGTCCACTACAACCTCTTTCTGCGCCTTTTGTCTTACCCAAACTACTGGGATGAGAATGGTGCCAATCCGGTCAGTGGACTGATCCAGCAATCACTCACCCTTAATCCAAGAACTCTTAATCCAAGCATTGTACTACTAATCAATCACAACCTCTAGATTCAGCTGCCACCTAAAAGTGCATGAAGCTTTGGGGAAACATCTAGGCACAAACCATAACACCCAGGGCTTCACCTGCCAGCTCACCTCTGGGCTCCTCCAATTGCTCATAAGATTTCAGGAAAGTGCAGGAAAGGTTTCAGCACCAGATGTGGAATGTCCCATGAAGTATAAGGAATCCATGTGAACATTTTTCTGGTAATTAGTTAATGTCAACTAACTTTTACCCTTAGGACTGTTTTCCTAAATATTCAAAAGTACTCTCTAGTAACAGAAAACTATTAGTTAGCTAAATATCTAACAAGCAAATTTTGAATACTTTTAAGTAGCAGGAAAAGGCCCAACAAGCAAAGTCCACAGGTATTCTTCTGGGATGCAGCCCATGACCAGTGCACGCTGGAAATGCTTGTGACACACTGAGACCATAGAGAAGGAGAACACTACTTGGGAACAATAAAACCTTCACCAGCTTTTAAAATCAGTCTCTATTAAGGTGTACCGAACAACAGATGTCTTTTTTTCCCTCTTTGCAGTGCTGCAGGTCAAACCCAGGGCCTTTTGTATGTTAGGCAATTGCAGTTCCACACAGCTGCTCCCCAGCTCTGGAGTCAGCTTTGTTAATGAGGTATCTAACATCATTTTTCCACTCGTCACTTTGCTGCACCAGAATGCTTTCTGAACATTAGAAGAGGTTCTGGACCATACAAAGTCTCAATAGTGGTAAACAAAAAACAAGACGTGTATGTAGGAAATCATAATTACAGAGTGTTTAGCTATATACGAAATGTTTTTTTGTTTGTTTGTTTTTCTCCGGTACCGGGAACCGAACTCCCAACCTTGCGCTTGCCAGTCAGGTGCTTTGCCGCTGAGCTAGATCCCCAGCCCTGAAACCTTTTGACAATACTAACCAGATGGAAGAGGTCTAAAAAAAAGAAAGCATTTTGTTGCCTCTGGGAGCAAGGATAGAAGGTTATTGTATTCTATTGCTTTAAATTATCCTCGGTTCAAATGCGCAACTTTAGGTTGCAAAAACAGACTTTGAGGTTTCCCTACTGCATAGGAAAAGCATTTCATTACAGCACATTGTGCAATCACTTCAAGGGTCTGTCAGCTGCAGGCATGTGTGACCATTACTTCTCACCCTCAGCCACACCCCCTTCCTTGTAAATGCTACTATGGATCTTGCTAAAATAATAGCACTGATTTTGGTGTAAAACATGCATTTTCAATAGGGTGACTGTAGTTACAACAATTTATCATAGACTTTATAAAGAATTACAAAAGAGGTTTTTGAACTTTCCCAAAACAAAGAAATGCTACTAGTTTAAGGAGATAGAAATACTAACTACCCAGATTTAACTGCCATACTTTGTATACCTAAATGACATTATCACATTGTATACCCTAATATGTACAGTCCCTATGTGTCAATTTTAAAAACAATGTGGATTTTACCGACATGTTAAAATTCAAGTTATACTAAAACATCAACTATGAAAATGTGGAAAACAAAAAACATATTGAATTAATTATATTCTAATATGCCCAGTACTCATACTACTATATTTTTATAAGTGGAAAGTAATTTTGTACTATGCTTCTAGCTTATAAAATGGGAAAATTGAATCTTTGCCATAAAAAGAGAATAACTTGGTGTTATAAGTTTATTAACTTGTGTTAATACACTTTATTCTTTATTTAGTAAACTGGAAGAATTAGTTTATTAATATCTAAGAGGCCTGAATGATGACATCCCTAAAATGTTCATTTTGCTGCCTTCAAATGGGTCAGATAAAACTAATTTACTATGCAGCTTTCGTAGTTCTCTCATCCCTCATGCCAGAGCTTTAGTAATGATCACAACTCTTTTCATGGAATTTTCTTATCACATGGGTACAAAGTACCAGGCTATATAGCTAGGTGATTATTAGTTTTCTGCCTGTGAAATGTATCTTTCAGGTCTTTACACTCCCCTAGAGAAAGGCTTTCATGTCTGTGACATGGGGTCATCCATTTGTTGGTTTAATTATTTATGGTCAGAACACTTGTTTATTCAACCATCTACAAAACATTCTAAATCTAATAAAAAATATTAAAACACTAGAGATAATCTGCAGCCTTCAATAAATCACTTCCAATTTCAAATTCTTTCATTGAATATTGCAGGTTATGATAAGGGAGAAAAAATATCAAACCCATGGACAATAACTACAACAATGAATTTGTAATCAACTCAGTTGACAGCTAATTAAAGTAATAAAATAGGCCTGTTTTTCTTTTATCCACATGAAAATAAATTTAATAAAGACTGTTATCAAGGCTTTGAATAATATGAGTTGTGGGAACATGAACCAAGAATAAAAATGACCCCTATGATGGATAATCCTCACAGTCACATAGTTTAATATAAAATATGATTTGACATTAAGAAGAGCTATGGCTTGAGATGACCCTTAATTCTCCTTTATTTCTGTGTCCCATGCCAATTACTGCTTCAGTGATAATGAAAACAATCATTTAGACTTGCAGGAAAATCATGCACAGGGAAATCTTAGTGATGAATGAAATAACAGACTTAAAGGTATTTTAGCAAATGTACTTGCTTATGTGACATTTGCAAATTTATATATTATTTGTATACTTGCAAATTATTAATGTAAATGTATTTAAGCAAAATGAAAAGTTAAGCTGTTCATTTTTGATAACCACCCTGCCTATAGCAAAGGCCAGGATATATTAATTCAATCCAATGTGCAATGAGCTAAATGTGCTCAAATAGTGAATAAGCAAAAGACAGTAGTAGAGAGCAAAGAGGAAAAGGGCACAAATAATAAGAAAGAAGGTATCACAGATATAGTGAAGCCTAGTTTTATAGTATATGCTTCCTATGTCTTTTTCATATAGGCCTAAAATGGTTTTTGGTTAATTGTGTAAATTCAGTTTCCTGAGGACTTAGTCAAAGAATTTTACTTTAGGTTTTATTTGAAAAAAATGCAGGATGATGCCTTGTCACACTGTATATTGTTGTTATGGTTGATACATTGTGTCAACTTGGGGAGCTAGAGGTTTGGCTAAATGACTCAGCAGGAAGCCAGGATACTTACTTTGTATACATCCTGAGCCTGTGGAAGTGGAGGGCATGGAGATTATGTGAGAGCTACACACTCCTTAGGTGGGGGTAGCCTGTTTACCATGTAAGGCAAGAAAAAAGCTGCTTGCTGCCATTCCTCCGGTTTTTGCTCTGGCTGCTTTGCCGTTCAGCTGCCGTTTCCCCCTTGCTTTTGTTGCTTTGTTATCTTCTGCCTCGGAGCCAGCCAAGTATGGACTGAAAACTCCACAAACTGTAAGCTAAATAAACCTTTCCTTCCTTCATTTTGGGCGTTGGGTATTTTGTCTCAGCAACGAGAGAAAAGTAACCAAGACAATTGTGTTTAAAGTTCCCTACATTTTATGTAGTGTGTTAATCAGCTTTCCATTACTGTAACAAAATTCCTGAGATAATCACATTAAAAAAGAGGAAAAGTTTATTTTGGCTCATGGTTTCAGAGGTTTTGGATCCATGGTGGCTTGGCTTCATTGCCTTTGGACTGTGGCACAGCAGTAAACCAAGAGGGAATGCATGGTGAAGAAAGCTCTCACTTTATAGCATCCACAAAGGAAAGAGAAGCAGGAAAGTGTTGGGGTCCAGTTATCCACTTGAAGGTCACATCTCCAGTAACATAACTTTCCACTCCATCCCACCTCTTGAAGTTTCTATCACTTCCCAGCAGAACTATGGACTGATGACCAAGCCTTCAAACCCTGGACCTTTAGGGAAAACTTTTCTAAACCACCACACACAAAAAGTTAACATTAAATTTTCTACACTTCTCTTTAAACATATGTACAAGAAAACATACTCCTCTTAAGATAAGTTTACAAATATAAATGGAATATTCATGGTGGAGCACGAATAAACAGTTATACACTTTTTCCTCCTCAGTGGGTGGCAGAGAGAGAATCAAGTAAGAGAATCAATTGAAAAATAAATTAGAAGTTGTAGTTAAGACACAGTAAAAATAGTTTCCAATTGCTTATTTATTCTGCCAATTTTATTATCCAAATAGGGCAAATTAAATAATCTGGAGCAATATACACAAGAAATTTATACTTGTAGTAGGAAAACAAATAAAAATGGCTATAGGACCTGCTTTATATTTTCTTTAGGTTAGAGGTTACACAACCTTGGGCAGATTTCAAAGCCTTCCGTAAATACTTCAATGTTGAATTGATTTTATAGAAAGCCCAAACACTGTCAAAGTCACATGTGACTTGTTCCAAAGCCTATAAAGACTGCACCAAGAGAAGTTCAGCCAGTCCATGGAGCAAAAGTGACCAATTTATTGATACCAAACACGTCCTCAAGGGTTTCAAATGGGAATACATATGCTTATTTAGAACTGTATTTTCTTCTCTAAAATAGCAATAAATTATAATAATTTCATTAAAGGAAAATCAAGATTTGACAAAGGTCAATAAGAAGCTGAAAGCAGACTCACCATCTCTTCTATTAAGCCTTGCAAATCCAGGGCCATGGCTGCTGGACAGCTCTGAGGAACTGCTGAAGGAGGACAGGGGCAAGGCGGAGGCCAGGGGAACATCACAACTGTCTGTAAGGAAAATGCCAGCAAACGTTAGCACACAGGCTGCAGCTTTGGGGAAACAATAGCTCAAAAAGATAAATGAGGACACAAGGAAATCATCTACCTTAATTTTTTAAACGTCTAATATTTGTATTGTAGTGTAATTTACAGAGTAAAAGTCCTGTGAATTTAAATTATTTTAAAGGTGAATAGTCCTGTCAGTTTTGACCTATGCCCACAGTCATGTAACCTGCACCCTAAAGAAGAAAGAACACAGGTGTTATAGCCCTCAAACATCCCCAGTGTCCCACATTTTCTGTTTTTTCCAGGTGTATGAGTACATCACTACCCCAGGACTGCTTTAACCTAAATTTGATGGTTGGGTTCCACCTGCACATAGGGGTGGTATGAATTTTGTGCCTAAACCTTGATGTGGTTAAAATTCTCACAGTGCCATTGCACAGTACGCATGGGGGCTAAGGCAGCTGCAGTCGGAGCCAGGTAATCAGAAGAGAGTGACCTATAGGAAGACAGGACCCATAAAAAGCAGTATCTGCAGCAGTAAATTGGAAAAATTCCATTGTAGAGACCTCTGCAGGCAAATGACTGGGGAATACTTTGTTATATGGCACGGAAACTCCTCCTCTTTGCCTCAGGCCTTTAACATTGCAGGAAATGGCCCCAACCTTTAATCCTTAGAACCATGCAGGTCACTCCCACCTGGAAGCAATCCTCCACGGTTTGTGTCCTGGTGTATAAAAACTGCAGGGGGTTGTGGGGACTTTGATCCAGTAGTTTAACTGTTATCTATGAGGACTACCTGCTTCTGGTGTCCAAACTTTAGGAAGCCCTGGAATCATTTCCTTTCTCATGTGTGTTTTGGGTTACTCCTCTGCCCTTCATCCCAATATTGTAGTCATTGCACTTTCAGGCATTCCATATATTTTCTCATTAAAAGGCCGCCTCTTGTTTTCTAGCATGATTATTGAGCTACTAATTTCCAACATATGCACTGAGATATTTGGGCTAATAACTATGTATACCTTGAATGTATATCAGAAGATTTTGAACTGCATATTTTGTATGTACTTGTTTCTTTGTGAACAATTGGTTAAGTTCCATGAAGAAAAGAAAGCATATAGAATTAATTGTATTGCTACAATGTGGGAAAATATCAACTGTATTCAATGAGATAGATGCAAAAGTAGTCTAGAGTCTCTCCTGGTGATTTGTTAGATTGCACACATAGCCTAGGGAACAACAGAAATAAAACCCAGTGCATAGAATTTGCCTGAGTGAATATCACTTCATAAAGAATATTGGAATTACAGTAGATTTTCTAAAAGCATAAGTTGTCATTGTCAAAATGAATTAAGTTTTGCCTAAGGCTGTCTCTACACACATTTTAAATTTGGTCTAAAGGTTTCTCCATACACGGTGAACTGTAACCTCATATGTTATTACCCACACTGAAAGTATACTCTTTTAACAATCAGCCATCCACAGCAGCTGGACCTCCAGCCAACCAGAGGGTCAAATCTGCCAAAATACGATCATTTAAGGCAAATGTGACTGGCAACCAATCAGGCCATTTCTGTCAGTCACTTCTTGTTCCCTGGAAATAAATGTAGCTATATCTGTGGTGAGGTAGAGCGTTCTGAACAGTGTTCCCTCTGCCTCTTGATTCATGAAACATTTCTTTGCTCAAATAAATTCTGCTTACTTCAATTTGTCTAAAGTTATTCTTTGAACACCATTAAGATAGTTACATAATGTAAGACACAACAGAAAAATAAAACTCATGTTGAAGTTTCTCTCAAGCAGGAAGAACAGTATTTTATGCTTAGTAAGACCACAAAATATCTGATACAAAAATATTTCCGCACACTTTTCTAGCAGTGACAACATTATATAGGTGAATCAGACATTAGGACTTGTGAGTTTTACAAATAAAGATCAGTGTAATCTCAGTAACTACATTTAACACACTTGACATAAGGAGCACCCAATATTTTCTAAATGCCCAAACACCCATGGAATCCTGGAGTGCTGCTAATCTACTATCTCTATAACTTTAAATGCTCCAGCACCACAGCAGAGCCTTGCTGGATTTCACCAGTACACTGGACTCCGGATAGCAAAAGCAGGAATAATTTTCAGAATTCAGCAAATATGCTACATTGGGAACTGAGAAAAATAGAGAAATATATACTGATGTAATTTTCCAAAAAATTTTAACCTACGTTTCCCAGAAAAGCATTTGAAAACTGTGAAGATGTGCAGAGAGCCTGGAAGGTAACGAAGCCTGTGCTGCATTCTGCATGACAGGTCCCATACCATCTCATGTACTCACTGCAGAATTCAAGAAGAAAGCGTATCATTTAGGGAAAACTGCCTCCAAAGTCTATTTGCTAATGTGTTCCTTCATTATACTTCAGAAAAAAAAATCCAAAAAAATTTCTGAAGTAACGTTCATAAATATTTGATAGAAATTATTCTTATGTCATAAAAAATATGCTAGTTATACCCAAGATGCTTTTGTACCACAGTGCCTTTCTGTACAATAGCATTAGGCTTTGCATATGTTTTGGAGCTCCATGGCTGACATGTGTAGCTTTTCCTGTTAATCACCTGTGAGCACTTTGAAGCTACAAGAGAAGTCTCGCCCAATTGTGTGCTTTACCTGCCCAGCACAGAGTCTGAAAGCACATGCTAGATAAACTTCTATTGAAGTAGTTGGAAGGAGAAGTAAAAAAAGATAAGTATCATAATCAGTAAGATAAGAATCATAGAAATATCACAGATTCATCCCTCTAATGTGATTTCAAGAGAAACTGTGCAAAGGTATAACAGATAAAGCCACTGTTACTGTTTCCCTTGGTTTGTCCTTAATTAACTTCTTAACTATATGTTTTGCTGGTCTCAGACAATTCTCGACATTAAGTTTAAGAATAAATCTATAAAGATAGCTGGCAACAGAATTATTGAAATTTCCAACTTCTTCTGTGCAAAATTCAAGAGTCAATAGTATATATGCCAAGGATTCACTTTGTAACAAAGAAAATATCTAGGGACCAACTTAAAGAAGTATGCCTTTTTAAAAGGTGATACATTTTACAAAAGAAAAGAGCGTGCCTGGTACCTAAATTTCCTTACTTTTCTTTCCCTGTCGTTTCCAATTCTGCAAGCAGTATCCTCTGAGATTCTGAATGAAACACATGATCAGAAGCTTCAGGTGTTATGCAACCCAAACCTCTCCCAGCTTGTTTGGAAGTCTGGTGAAGACTCACTGTATTTCCATGCACATGACCCTATATTGTTCAGCTAGAAGATCACAACTGAAAATGACACAAAATGTTTTCTTCAGGATTATTTTATACCTATTTTTAAAAAGTTAGACTTTCTTAAAGTGACTGAAGGTGACTGGACGGCAACTCAAAACCACTTGAAACAGATATTTTCACAAGAAAAAATAGATTCTAAATTTATCATTATTGCTTCTGCTCACTGTGAATAATGTGTACTTTTCCTAAAGAATTCCCTTTAGATAGCAATGCGTAGATCAATTCAGATTTGTAACAAGAACTTTTAGTACCTTCTACATAAAAGTTTTTATTTAAACTCTCATTAAAATAATGCTAAGCTTTTTTAAGAATTTAAAAGGCAAGTGACACATGGAAAGAAAGAAATAGCACTGTACACAGAAGAACGTATGGACAAGTCTGAAGAAGGCATGGCTCACCATTCCTCTTTATTATTCAGTGTGTTCATGGCTGTCCTCCATATGGACTAGCTCCAAATTAAAAAGAAGCCCTGACATGGAGCTAGCAATTTTTACATAATTTATATAGTCTCCAACAATTAATGTTTCAGGACATGAATTAATTTTTCCAGGATGAAGATATTTTCCATACATCTGTTTGTTAATAGCAATGTCAGCACTTGTTAAATTCTGTAATAGGAGGCCATTTCTATGATACTCTGATGCTCGTTAGGTTCCCTCCCCTCACCTTACCAACCCTGGTGTGTGAGCAGGGCGGTTCACTCTAACACCTGCGTCCAAGCTGGACATGTGACACCCATCTGGCATCTTGAAAGTCAAGTCATATTGGACAGGCTGGTTTAAAGCATCAATTTAAATTTATTGACTTATTTATGGTAATCTATTTGTCCATGCTTCTTTTAATGTAAGTTTATTGATTTTTAAAAATAACCATTTAATTTAGAAACAATCTCAAGTTTACAAAGGTTGAAGAACTATGTTCCTATACATCATCACCCCTGAAGATTTTAATGTGCTTTTCCTACAACAAAGATATTTTCCCACATAACTCTAATACATTCAACACTATAATCATGGGTACATTTCCCCTCTTAATCCTCAGATCATGTTCAAGTTTCACCAGTTGCTTGTAACCTTTAGACAGTAAGCATTCAGCCTGGGTCATGCATAGCATTTAGTAGCTATGCTTTCTTAGTCTCTTTCAATGTGGATTGCCTCCCTCCTTACCCCATTCAACCTCTGACAATCTGCTTTAGGTCACTACCAGCGCCACCTCCCATGTATCCAACCTTTGCCACCCTTTGGATGCCTTCTTCACCATGCCATGTCTCTGAACCCTGCAACATGCTGATGAGCCACCCCCTACCCATATGGCTGCCCACATGTCCAGCCCTATTGGACGGCTTTATGTTCATTAGGAAAAGAAACAGGGAGGAAATGGAAAAGCAAGTAATCTGATTTTTTTCTATGATCTGATTAATTTTGGAGGGCTGATTATGATTTATCTGGTCTACTTATCCTCTGCAAAGTTTATCTATTTAGAGTTTAGAAAAAAATGAGTAAAAGTAATCTGGACCCAAATTTTTATAGAGTGTCATTTAATACTAAATTAACAGTCTGTTACTCATCTCCAGATACTTTTCAACAATGGAATTATTAGAAGATCCCAAGTAAAACATCTGCTGAAGTAATTATTCCTATATTGTATAAGACAGTTTTCCTGACATGTATCACCATATCACAGCACAAGTGAATTTCCCTGCTAAACCACATGCTGTATGGCAGGTTGGCCCTTCTTTTCTTAGCTTGGCTGAACTCGAAAACATGACTATTTAGCAAAGAAAATAAAAGTAATTAAAAGTGTCTTCACCTAAGCAATGAGTAAATTTATTCAATGAAAATTTACGTAAAAGTAAAATGCTGCTCAGCATTTTACCAATTATGGGTATTTCCATAAAATCTACCCTACTACTCAATTATGTATCCCTGGGGTTAGAGCCCAGAACTGAACACAATAGCTCTCTTTATTCCTGTGATTGTCTTCAGGTGCTGTATGAGAGCAGCAGATGACTGTTCGTTCATCCCTAGGCAGATGACAAAGTGAAGAGACAGGAAAAGAACTCAGAGATAAATTATGAGAGCAATAAGGCTCCCGTTATTAGGAACCAATGTTGATTCACCTACAGTACACTGGAAGTCAAGTCCTCCTGCACTGCCTGTCCTGCTGCTCAAATCAAACAAGAGCAGCACAAGAATAGTTGTAATATGGTGAGGTGTGTGCAAGGTTTTACTCATGTCCTTTCCTAACAAGTGAAAGGACTGATAACAACAGATCAATCATAAACACAAAACCAACTGCAAGTCTGCCATCAAAACTTTATACCCACTTCCGTTTATGAGCTCAGAAGAAAAACAGGAAATGTTCACTGCTTTTAATGATCAGAAATTATCCATAAATGCAAAAGATGCAGTACATTATAGATATATCACCTTTAGGAAGATGAAGAGTGCACCAGGATAATTCAAAACACACACAGAAAAGAAGAGAAGCAAGCGAAGAGAAGAGGGGAGGGGAGAAAAGGGCAGGCCGGGTCCATCAACAATGAAGAAGAGAAACCCCCTTTTCTTGTTTATTTGTTTCTTGAACTAATATTCAAGTAGAATGCATGGACTGCCTAAAGTGTCAAATATCGAGTTTGCCCTTCTCAGACACTCTTTTTGCAGGGTACCGGGGATCAAACTCAGGACCTTGCACTTTCTGGGCAGGTGCTTGTGCTGCTGAGCTATATCCCCAACGCTTGAGCTTGCTCTTCTTATAACCCCACTTTGTGTAAAGAGCTGCTTTGTGCTACCAGCCACAGGCCACCTTGGTGGATGACGCTTTGCTTCTGAAAATGAGCTGTAAAAAAATGCGAACATGTCATGGTGTCCATGTGAGGGGGATACTTTTAAATGTCCTTTCTTCCTTTCTTACTGGTTTTCAAGATTGTTTCATTTTTGTTAGTTATAGAATTTTATCTGAAGGAATTATTTGATCTGTAAGGTATTTTAAAGTTAACAAAGATAGGTTGAATATAGAGATACTAAAAGAATATAGAGATACTAAAAGAATATAGAGATATATTGCTTCCTCAACAGCAAAAACACTGTTAAGAGAAAAACTCCATAAAACTAGTGTTGACGTTTTAAGTGTGATCCAGTGACCAGTCAAGCAAAGTTTGGTGGTCACCCCATGTGGACCATCTAAACCTGTGTCTGATCCCTACATAGTTCATCTCAAAGGCCCCTGGTCTTCTGGTAAGAACCCTCACTTCAAAAGACAATAGCTTAATTTCTGCTGGCTTCTTAATCCTCCATTGGATTTCAAACAAAATACTATTAATATAACTAACCCTGTGCACACAAAACAGTCACAGCCGTGGAACCAAATCCAGATGCTGGGGTCTCAGCTGACTTCACTGCTTTGCCTTTTGCAAAGGAAATCTTTATGGAGCCCTGTTGTTAAACAGTAAGGGTGACCTCTAGTGACGTATTTTATTGTTGTAGTCTACCAGTTGATTACTATGCCTTTTGACAAGTAGTTTATTTCTCTTTTATGTATTTATTTAGGTAAAACAGAACTTTCTGTTACAGGATCCAAGGAATTTGACTTGATCTAAATATCCATGTCTTACTGATGAAACCAAATTAAAGTTATATCTGATCCACTGTATGTCGTGTGGCTAAGGGGGCCAGGAGCTCACTTTCAGGAGAAACATACAAGGTATTCAATGATATGGTGGAGCAAGATAGACACACTGATGTGTCAGTATGTGGAAAAGACCCCAGCTTGAGGCTCCAAGAAAGAAAAGACTGAGTGACGACAAACTTTCTAATGACGGTTTTAGGTAAATTGCTGAAATCTGCTCCTGGTTATCCTGTAACAATCCAAATTTCTGAATGTGGCCAGGATTCTGTCTGCTGATTTTAAAACAGATTTGGTAGGAAGGGGCTGAGGTTGAGTGTGGGGAGATTCCAGTGAAAGAAAAAATAAGTTGATTTTAGTACAAACAGGAATATATTTTGAAGTTCTAGTCCCATACCTGGATTAAGTTAGTCAAGAAAAGAAGACATTTCTCAGAGACTTAAGTCATGCAAAATAATTTTAACACATTTCTGTGTATGAGAAAAGGTGAATGCATTGGACTGTCCTGAACTATTTGGAGCATCATCATTAGAATATGATACATTCTAAAACTAAAGTCTCTAAATTTTTACCAAATCAAAAACAAAGCATCCTATGATAAATTTTAAAATGTGAAATACCAGCACCCAGAGAAGAATTGTTTTCAAGATCACCTGTCTGGCTACATTTGTCTTTAAGCAAAAACTTTCCAGCATTACAAATGAATTGCCAAGGGAATGTTGTAGTGTAATTCCCTCAGTAGTTTGGCCAGGCTATGAAATTTGGGTTGTAAAATCTATGTTCCCCTACAGGTGCTCCGTCCCTGCAGCACACAAGAGTTAATGGGCATCTTAACTGTGAAACTGCCAAGATCGGCAAAACTGTAAGCTGCTAACATAGAAATCAATACAGTATGATGTAATGTCTGCTAGTTATTTTCCTGTCAGATTTAATTTCTAAAAAGTGCTACAATCCTTAAAAATAACGACACCTTCTGCAGGATAATCCCTTATTATGACATTTTTTTTCGGTCTTGTGAAAACGTTCACGTTCTCGATAATTCTTCAAACACATAGATTAAAAGTCAAATATACATCAGATGTTTTAGACTCCCTTACAAGAGGAAAATCTGCTGTCAACAAAATTCTATTTTTTCAAACTCTAAGTCAACAGACTTTAGTTTTATTAAATTTGTTATTTATTAAATTTATTATTTAATTTTATTATTCTATTTTCAGGAGCACGGTCTGCAATTCTAGGTCCAAATATCACCACTGACTAGAAAAACAAAAAATCACGAAGTTTCCAGGCAGCTTACTTAGTGCAAGTTTTAAACCATTGGCTGTACTTACGTGGGTTTCCTGCTACCGCTGGGCTCTGGGTCCGTAAGGACAGAAGCAGCAGCGCAGAGAGGACAGAGAAGAAGGCGCAGGCAACAGAGGCCATGCTCCCGGGGCTGGGTACCCGGGTCCGGGGGCAGGGCTGCTCCGGCGCCGGGCCTGCTGTCTGGGACTCCTCCTCCTCCTCTCCTTCCCTCCCTCACACTCCCGCAGGCCCTCCAAGCTCCCCCTACAGCACACACCCTGCCGAGCCCTCCGATCCCCCAGTGTCTCTGGCTCTGCCAGGCAGCAGGTTCGCAGCTTCTCCAGCACACGCCCAGGGCGGCGGCAGGTGGCAGATGAGAGTCCGGGAGAGACCCGCGCCCCGCCCCTCTGCCCTCTCTTCAGGACGCACCTGACGCCCGCTCCCCGGCGGGGCTATGGGAGAGGGTAGCTGGGCATCTCGGATTGTCACTCTCCGGCTGCAGCTGCGATTCTGGCGTGAGCACCCAGCTGTTCACCTAACATAGGAGAGTGCGGGGAAAAGTCTTGCTGTTTCAGTTCAAAAGAGAAAGATGGAGCAGACACTCACTCCTCCGCGCAGACCTGACGGACGCACTTTCTCTGCGCTGGGAATTCTGACTCCGGTGAGGCTGGCTTGCTTAAGGACAGGATCTCGCGCTGCACTTATTCAGTGTTTTGGTATTTCCTCCTTCGTGGATGTTTTAAACATTAAATTTTATGTTATAATAATGCATTAAAACATTGTATTTTAATCATGTAGAGTGACCAGCTGATACTGGCCGCCTCCCCACAGCCTAGGGGCAAGAACGGGAACAGCCAGAGGCAAGGACACAGAGCCATGCTGTCTTTCTGTCTAAAGATGTGGACCTGGATATGGACGAGACAGAGGCAAGTGGTGTATTTCAAAACGTTCTGCTTGGACTCCACGAATAAACCCAGCCAAGAATACCCATCAACCCGTCCAATTTCAACCTGAAGAAAACCACCTTTGCTGCCCCACTGAGCGGGGACCCTGGAGAGGATCGCGCGGGAGGTGGCAGCCACCCCACTCTCCCAGCTCAGCCCCAAAGTGCTCTGTCCACCCCCTGCCCTCCCATTCTCTTCATGGTCTGTTTCTTGGTGTACACGGCACACTGTCTGTTTCACCCCTGACTCACAGGCAACCTGTGTAAGATCCCTTGCAGAAGGACGACCTTAATGACCACCCAGCACTCACATCAAGTCTGTTTAGAGCATAGGATTAGATTTGCACCGAGGCCTGTCGAGTGCTTTTTTAACATACTTTAAGTATTAAAATTATGTCTTTCTTTTTAAAAGATGGAATACAGCATAGGACTAGATTTGTATGGAAACCAGCTGAGTGTTTTTTTTTTTAACATACTGTTAAGTAGTACAGTATTAAAATCATGTCTTTCTTTTTGAAAGATGGAATACATTAGTACAGTAGGAGAAAAATTATGCATCTTGATTATAATGTGTCCCCTAAAATGTGCAGCCCCTGGATCTGGCCCTGCCAGACATGTAACTTGTAGATGTCACTCCGGGTTTCCATCCACTGCGCCAGTCTCTTCCTGTACGGCAATGGGGTCCCCCACAGTGCCCCTAGTACTGAGTGCCCTGCTATGTCACCGTCCAGCAAGAGGAAGGCACTTCTCTTCCTCTGCTTCCCAAATTCTCAGTACAGGGTGACCATGGACAAACTCTGAAACTAGCGCCACACTGTGAGAACTCAGAAAAGTGCTACAAGGTTTTATAACCAATATTTCAAAGAAAAAATAGCTGTGTTTTTTTTTTGGTCTTCTCTTTGGAAAAACAGTTCAGAAAATGTTCTTGAAAGTCTTTTTCTTCATTAAAATGAATTCAAATGTATTACTAATATGAGAAAACTCAAGTCATTCTGTAATTATTAATTGGGCTCATATACTACTTGTGTACAAGTTATGTAAATCACACTTCTTTCATTATAGCAAAAATTTTATAAACACATAAAGTTGATTGACAGGTTAATTGCCTTGAGATAAAAAAATGAAAGTCATTTTTAAATTAGACCCTGGATAAAACAACAAAATGTCAATCTTCTGCAATTTTTTCTCTTATATACTTAGACAACCCTATACATGAGATTGTGCTTATTTTATTTCAATGTAGTTTTACCCTGCACCTAAACACTTTCAATCTGCAATTTCATCTTCTCTTTTGGTCATATATCATGTGTGCTCCAGTCTAAGCCAGAATTTATAGTCTTTCAATTCTCAATTCTAAAAATTAGAGTGAGAACACTAAAAACATTTATCTGGCAATCTAACAGCATTTTAAACCCTAAATGAGTCTGCCCTTAGAAGTATGCCACATCTGTAAACATATTTTATCTTACAATATTTTCTAAATGATTAATATGATATTAACCCAATTTTGAAAAAAGCTACTGCAGTAGTCAAAGCAGAATTAGAAAGGAGAATTGACAGATGATTTAAATGAAGAGATTGTTTAAAAAGGGGAGGTGTGTAAGTCAGCTTTGCATTACAGTAACAAAAATATCAGAAAACAAAAAAACTTTATTTTGATTCAAGGTGTGAGTAAATTTCAGTCTAAGATAAGGTGTTTTGGGCCCCCACAAGGGGAGCAAATCATGGTCAGAGTGGGAGACAGAAAAAAATGTTTCCTTTATAAGCCAGGAGGCAACAAGACTGAGAGACTGGGGTCCCTTCCGGGCTTGCTCCCAATGACCTATAGGCCTCCCAGAAAGTCCACCTCCTCAAGGTTACATTACTTCCTGATACCACCACCCTTGGAAACTGAGCCTTGAACACAGAGACCTTTGGATCATCCAATCCACAGCAGACCCCATGAAGTGACCCTGTGGCACCCTGAGAAGAGCAAGAGCAAAAAGCCATTACTACCAATGACCAGAGGGTCTTGTTACCAAAGCAACAACCACAGCAACCATGCAGGAGTGTTCTCTGTATTCAAGGAAGTAAAAAGCTGATGCCAAAGCTGGGAGACAGCATATGTAGGAAAGTAATCTTTCGAGTTCTACTTCTTGATCCTCCTATCTCTGTTAGTGTCTCTCAGTAATCAAACACAGCTGGAAGTGGGCCAGCAAGGGGGCTAGGTAACCTGGAGACTGGAAGGGTACAGAATGGTGCTGAGGGTCCAGTGCAAGAATTGCCAGCGCATCCTGGGAACAATGGCATTTATCTAATCAAAAGTGATCATATCTGTGAAAGCTTAACTTTTTTTATTTTTGTCCTGTAGTAAACGACTTATGAAGTGCTGGCTTAGAGTATAAACCTAAAGTGTTGTTTTGGTTTGGTTCAGTTTTATGTAGGCACTACAGTAATTGAACTTACTTGAAATTAAACCAGAGCTTTGATATCAAATAGTTTACTCTAAATAGTTTGTTTTTTTCTCTATTAACAAGAAAGAATAATATTACAGAATGTCATAGTCTTGAGTGGGGTTTTTCACTAACTTAGCATCAGGAGTCCACTAACTTTTTGTTATTTTTTGCAGAAACAGAAAGATAGATGTTCTCACAGAATGGAGAAAGATGGGGCCTCACTTCTCATGGCCTTTTGATATCCTTAAGTATTTCAAGAGAACAACTCTCACCTTTCCTGGAGAATTAGGAATGTAAGTTGAGCTCAAACACAAATTTTTTTTAAATAATAACCTTTTTTCTGTGAAATTGACAAGCTAAAAATCAAATTTTTCTAAATGATAGTAGCTTAAGAAACAAGCAAATAAATAATAAATAAACTGTTCTTCCTAGTTCTATCAGCTAATTGTGATAAATTGAAAAAGAAAAAAGAATAGTAATCAATGACTATACCTGAAATAATCTGCTTAACTCTTTTATTGAGACTTGTTCTCCATAGCATCACTGATTTTTTTTGCAATATGATAGGGCAGTTAACACTTCTACACAAAAATCACCACATGCACCCGTGTGTCACTGAAAATATTCTCTCAAATTGTCACTTAAAAATTTAAGTCTCACGCAAAATTTGTTTTAAACTTATGCAAAGAAAAAGGAGGTGGACACAGTTAGAATATGATTTAGGAACTAGAAATATGACTCCAAACTTCAGTAAAACAAATTTCTACCATTGACATCTGCTAATATTTAGCATGAAATCCCCTACAGATTTCAGATCTTTTCCTCAGTATATGAGACAAACTCTAATATAGGAGTGAGTACCTGACTTGTTTGGGGGTAGAGAGAATGAAAAGAGGAATGCTTTGGTAGGAGTGTAGAGGTAGGAAAGGGTGAATAAAGGGACCACTTAAATGATCTCTTTCTTGGACCACTTAAATGTCAAAGATAAATTCATTCATGCTAAGCCCAGCATGGTAGCCCATACCTATAATACCAGCACTCAGCAGACTAAGGCAAAAGAATTGCTTTGATTTTGAGGCCAGCCTGAGCTACACAAAGCTCAAGGCCAGCATGAACTACAGAGTGAGACTCTGTATCAAAAAAAAAAAAATTATTCATGCTACAATATTGTCTAAAGTAAAAATGGATCCTTCAGTGGCTACATATCCCTCTCTTCAGGCATGAATACAGTTGTATGTATAAAACTTCAAGCTTAAAATAATGAAACCTTGTGCTTGAGACATCTTTTAAACTCAGTTGGTCTAGGTTCTAAAGTAGGAATTATGTTTCTGTATAAAAGACAGGAATTAAAAGATATGGATGTGAAAGAATGTTTAGATTGGCCTACATTTGTTTTTCAGAATACTGAACAGCCTCACAGCAAGCCTAAATTTCTGAGTGTAATGTAATGTTTTCTCTGTACATAGATCCAGGGAATTCATATCCATCTACAAATCAGCTCATGTGAAGTTCCAGGAGTTTCTCAGCAGATGAGTCTCAGAGTGTCCACAGAAAGCTCTCTGACCACAAGGTCTTATTACAAGAGGAGGACTGTGGCATTCCTCTCCTACTGGTGAGACTGCATATTGCTTTTGCCAACACTGTAAAAGCACAGTTTAGAAGTTAGAAAAAATTATGCAGTTTAGAAGACAGTCTTTTATATGTAGTGAAACTACAGCACCTCCTGTGATGACAAATCTAAGTAGGGACTGCGAGGTGGACAACATAAGAAAGCCACTTAGATTGATAGCAATTTATTCAGGAAGTTTCAGATGGCTGGAAAAGCTAAGGTTATAATTTCATAAGGAAGTTTAGGCATTTCACAAAAAATGAAGAAAGGAACTATCATCTTAGCTTCATATGAAATAGAGTATATGCACTTTTTTTCAGAATATAAAATATCAAACGTGGGGAAAGTTTTGTTCTTTTCATGATATGAAATGTTTTCCACCACCTGAAATATCTAAAGGGATTAGATCCAGGATATTCTGCAAAACTATGCCTTCTGGGGTGATTGGAGAAGAGCGCAGGAAGATTATATGTAGAGTAACTTCCTAAGAATAATAAATAAAAATTTACAAAATGACTATGCATCTTTTGGTTTAGAATTTAAGAGAATCTATTCAAAAAAATGAGTAGAAAACAAAACAAAACAACACTGGTTGCACTTAAGAGCTAGCCTGAAACTCACAACAATCTTCCTGCCTTTATCTTTTGTGACTCAGGAAGAAGACGCCCTGGTAAGTAGCAGGAACTTCACAAACCTGCTCCTCACTTGTACAGTAATGTACAAAACCTCCATCTAAACCTCAAACTCCAGGAGTGGGAACCAGGCTGGGTCCCGGGCACCATCTGGAGCCTTGGCTACACCCTCCCACACACAACCTGCAAAAGTGGGGCTGAATCTCGGACAACTTCAGGAATGTTGGTGAGCTGCCCCTGCACCTCCCCCATCAGCATTTGAGCCAGGCGGAGCCCCAGACAGCTTCAGGGGTCTTGGTGGCCACTCCTACCCCCACACCTCCATACCTAGCAGGAGACACCTGAACTCTGCACAGCTCCAGCAGCCTGGGTGATTGCACCCTCCCCCCTCCCCCACTGGAGTGGGAACATGGCTGGGTCCTGGACAGCTTCCCAAACCTAGGTAACCATGACCTGCCCACACCCTCATCCTCCCATACAAAGGGCTGAACCACTGACAGCTTTGGGAACTCCACATGGGAGACAAACTGAGCCCTGGACAGCTTCACAAGCCTCAGGTACGGTGCACCCACTCCTCCACTGGCATGAGAACCAACTGAAACCAAGAAAGTTTTGGGAGCATTGGCAACTACACCCCGCCCACACACACCATCTCAGGAACCACACTGAGCACCAGGGACCTTGGGATCCTTGCCACACCACTCCCATGCCATTCTGAGAGTGAGGATGGGCTCCAGGGAACCTCCAGATCTTCAAAAATGACAAAACAGAGGAACAAAATGCAATCTCAGACCTCCACCCCACCCAGAACAAGTCCAGAAGACATTGACACAGAGCACTCTGGAAGTCATACACCTGGAATTTCTGAAATGATAGCAACTGAAGTAAAGAAATAACTTCATCAGGCCATAGAAGATGTCAGATCAGAAATAATCTCTCAGGTAAAAAAGAAATGACATCAACAATGAAAGAACTGCTAAACACATCTAAAGAAGATATAGATAAGAAAATAGAGGCACATAGAAAAATGATGGAAACCTTGAATGAACAATATAGGAAAAATTAGAATGCATGAAATAGATTCAAATAGATGTTCAGGAAATCAAAAATTCCACTGAAAGCTGGCAAAACTGCTTAAACAAAGTTGAAGATAGACTTTCAGACCTTGAAGACAGTGTTGCAGCTAAAAATCAGGAAACGAAGGATCTCTTAAAAATAACAAGGAACCAGGAAACAACAATTCAACAACTGCAAGATGAAGCAAAGAAAAATAATGTAAGATTAATAGGTGTCAGTGAAACAGCAGGAGTCAACACAAGTGACGTAAAAAGACTTTGCAGAAGTAATAGAAAACTTCCCAAACATGGAAATAGAATCAGACATACAGTTTAGTGATGCATATAGAACTACAATTAGCCATAACCAAAATAAATCTACACCCAGACATATAGTGATCAAGATCCCAGGAATTGAACAAAAGATCACAGTATTAAAAGCTATTAGAGAAAAGAAACAGATCACCTACAAAGGAAAGCCCATCAAATTCAGGGCAGATTTCTGAACACAAGCCTTCAAGTCAACAAGAGCTTGGAGTGAAGTATTTCAGGTACTGAAAGAAAACAACTTCCAGCCCAGATTGACGTACCCTGCAAAATAATCCTTCAAATTTAAAGTATTTTCATAATAAAGAAAAACTGAAGAAATGTATGAGCACAAAACCAATCCTACAAAGAGTACTAAAAGATATTCTAGAAAGAGATAAAATAGACCACAACTTCAAGAACAACAATAGAAAGGAATCACCAAGCAGAGCAAGCAGTCCAACAGAGGGAAAAAGGAGGCTCCAACTGCAGGAAAATAACATGACAAAGATAAGTCAGTACATATCAGTTATAAACATGAATGTAAACAGTCTCAATTCACCAATCAAAAGAAGCAAACTGGCAGAGTGGATCAAGAAACAAAATCCAACAATATGCTGTATACAAGAAACACATTTAACTCAAAAGGAAATACATAGAATGAATATCAAGGGATGGAAAACAATACTCCAGGCAACAGGAACCTAGAAAAAAGCGAGTATGGCTATTCTATTTGCAGACAATTTAACTTCAAAACGAGAATGATTGATTAAAAGAGATAAAAATGGTCACTATATACTCCTTAGAGAAAAATTGCAAGAGCAATAGATAACAATCATAAATATCTATATACCAAATACATGAGCACCTAACTATATAAGGCAAATTTTAACAGACAGAAAAAATTAAATAAGCAGTAACACACTTATAACAGGGGAATTTAACACACCAGTGTCACAAAGGGATAGATCAACTAGACAAAAAATCAGCAAAGAAGTAACAGAACTAAACCAAACCTGTGAACAAATGGACTTAGTAGACCTTTACAGAGTTCCACACAAGAATATCAGAATACATATTCTTTGCAGCTGCACATGTAATGTTCTCTAAGATAGACCATATACTAATGCAAAGAACATGCTTAAGTAAATACAAAGGAATTGAAATTGTCTGATACATACTATCAGACCACAGTGCAATGAAAATGGAAATTAATGACAAAAAACATCACAAAAACTCCATAAACACATCAAAACTAAATAACACACTCATAAACAACCAATGGGTCACAGATGAAATCAAAGTAGAAATTAAACACTATTTATAATCAAATGAAAATGCAGGCACAACTTACAGGAACCTGTGGGATGCAATGAAAGCAGTCCTCAGAGGAAAATTTAGAGGGGTGAATTCCCCCATTAGGAAAACAAAATTGAGCACAAATAAAAAATCTTACGCTGCACCTCAAGCTTCTAGGAAAAGAAGAGCAAGTCAAACCAAAAGCCCAGGGCTGGGGATTTAGCTCAGCGGCAAAGCGCCTGCCTGGCAAGCGCAAGGTCGTGAGTTCGGTTCCTGGTTCCGGAGAAAAACCAAAAAAACAAACAAACAAAAAAAAAAACCAAAAGCCCAAAGGAGGCAGGAAATGATAAAGATAAGGGCAGAAATTAATGCAATTGAGACTAAGAAAGCAAATTGAGACTAAGAAAG
>NW_004955422.1:24256966-24293840 GCF_000276665.1 Chinchilla lanigera | reverse complement strand
GAATTACCAAAGCTGAATGAAGAAGATATAAAAATCCTGAATAACTCAATATCAGCCAGCAAAATTGAAAATATAATAAAAAACTTACCTACTAAGAAAAGCCCAGGTCCTGATGGATTCACTGCTGAATTCTACAAGAAATTTAGAGATTTAACACCAATTCTTCTCAAACTCTAATGAAATTGAGAAGGAAGGAATTCTCCCTAACTCATTCCTGAAGGCAAGTATTATTCTGATACCAAAAGCAGAGAAAGACCCAACCAAAAAAGAGAACTATAGGCCCATCTCCCTAAAGAATATAGATGCAAAAATTCTCAATAAAATACTAGCAAACAGAATGCAACAAATAATCAAGAGGATTATACACCATGACCGAGTGGGGTTCATCCCAGGAATGCAGGGATGGTTCAATATATGCAAATAAATTAATATAATATATCATATGAATACAGCCAAAGACAAAAATCAGATGATCATCTCAGTTGATGTAGAAAAAGTTTTCAATAAATTCCAACACTTATTCATGATAAAAATCCTACAGAAAATAGGAATAGATGGTCTTTTTCTCACTCTGATAAAAGTCATCCATGACAAACCAACAACCAGCATCATACTAAATGGAAAAAAATTGAAAGCTTTCACTTTTAAATCAGGAACAAGACAAGGATGTCCATTGTCACTACTCCTATTCAGTATTATTCTATGAAAGTATTAGCCAGAACAGTTAGACAAAAGAGAGAAATAAAAGTAGTAAGGATAGGAAAGGAAGATGTGACATTAACATTATGCAAAGATGACGTGATACTCTACATAGAAGACCCCAAAAACTCTACCAAAAGGCTTATAGATTTAATAACCAAATTCAATAGCAGGATACAAAGTCAGCACTCAAAATCAATGGCATTCCTGTACACAAACAACAAATACACTGAGAGAGAAATTAGGGAACACACTTTTCATAATAGCACCTAAGAAAATGAAATTCTTAGGAATCGATCTAATAAAGGAAGTTAAAGATCTATACAGTGAAAATTACAGTACTCTAAAAAAAAAGATCAAAGAAGATTTCAGTGAATAAAAAGGTATTCCTTGCTCATGGATAGGAAGAAACAACATTGTGAAAATGGCCACACTCCTAAAATTATTGTACAGACTCAATGCAATCCTAATTAAAATACCATTAGCATGCCTCAAAGATCTAGAGAAAACATTTCTAAAATTCTTCTGGAACCAGAAGAGACATGGACTAGCAAAAGCAATCCTGGTCAACAAAGGAAAGGCAGAAGGCATCACAATCCCTGATTTGAAATTATATTACAAAGCTGCTGTGATAAAAATCAGCATGGCGCTGGCACAAAAACAGACCTGAAGACCAATGGAACAGGTTAGAAGATGCAAACACGCTACAATCACACTCAGCCACCTTATCTTTGACAAAGGGTCCAAACATGTTCACTAAAAGAAAGATAGCCTCTTCAATAAGTGGTGCTGGAAAAACCAGCTTTCCACATCCCAAAAACTAAAACTAGACTCATGCCTATCATCATGCACCAAAAAAAAAGTAAAAATGGATCAAAGATCTAAATATTAAAACAGAAACATTAAATCTATTGGAAGGGAAAGTAGGTAAAAATCTTGAAGAAATAGGGGTAGGCAGAGAGTTCATGAACAAAAACCAAACTGCATGGGAAATACTTCAAAGAATCAACAACTGGGATCTTATCTTGTTGAAAAGTTTTTGCACATCAAAAAAATCACCAACAGAGTAAAACGATGAAGAAATACTAATGGTGAATAAATGTATGAAAAAAATGTTTGGTCATTCAAGAAATACAAATGAAAACAACACTGAGATTGCATCTCACCCCAGAAAGGATGGCTATCATCAAGAAATCAAGCAATAACAAATGCTGGAGAGGCTTTGGGGAAAAGGAACCCTTTTCCACTACTGATGGAAGTATAGATTGGTGAAACCACTGTGGAAATCAGTTTGGATATTCCTCACAAAACTAGGATTACAAGTTCCACTTGGCCCAGCTATTCCCCTTCCAGGTATTTTCCCAGAAGAGTTAAAAACATCATACCACAGTGATACATGTGCACTCATGTTTATAGCAGCACAATCTGTCACAGCTAAATGCTGGAAATAACGCAAATGCCCATCAGCTGAGGAATGGATAAAAAAAGATGTATTTTTATATAATGGAGTATTACTCAGCTATAAAAAAGATAAGAGTGAGGCTTTTATAGGTAAATGGAGGCAACTAGAGGTCATACTCATAAGTGAAATAAATCAGACCCACATGTGTAAACATCGTATTGTCTCCCTAGTGTAAGAACCTGAAAAAGTAATTAAAACCCAAAATGTACAATAGATATTTTGAATTACTTTTTTGGGGGGCGGGTACTGGGAATCCAACTCAAGACCAGGCAGGCACTTGTGCCACTAAGCTATAACCCCAGCCCACAGTAGATATTTTGAAAGGGAAAGAAATTGCTCAAAAGAAGGAACAACTGGCATGAGGGGAAGGAGAAAATGAAAGGAAAAAGAAGGGAAAAATATATGTGTATATAGAAGGATAGAAGTGATAACTGTACTGCTGAAGTCTAATGGTTTATTGAAGGGAATGTTAATGCCTTATTTTATTTTCTATTTGACCAGTTTTACAAGCTTATATCTGGTAATCTAAACAACTAATTTGAAGACAACAATATGTAATATAACATCCAATGGTGAATTTCTACCATCTTGTCTAGTGAAACTGTATTGTCTTTAATGGATTTTTGTTTTTATTTTTTATTCTCTTTAATGGTTTGACCATTCTTGCATTCTTACATCTAGTAATCTGAGTAACTTCGTTGAAGATAACAATATGTAATAAAACAGCCACTGTTAATTCCTGTCATTTTGTTCTGAAACCCTGTATCATTTTTATTGTTTTTGCTTTGTTTTGTTTTTGTTGATATTGTTGGTATTTTGCTATTTTTCTTTTTTTATTATTCTCTTTAAAATAAAAATTAAATAAACCTCAAACTTCGTGTATTTAAAATGAGCATAACTCTACCTGTTTTCTGAGTAGTTTTTGGAAGATTATTTAAGAATAATTTATGCAAAATGGCCACTGCCTATAATATAGAGAGTTCAAGAAATTATTCATATTGTCATTAATTAAAATAAGCCCAAATCCTATTAAGACCCTTTCAAAGGCTGATAATCATTAATATAAAATGCTTTCTTATCATCAGATAACTGTCTATCCCACAAATTAAATATAGTCTTCTTTGTCTCTAAACGACATTTTAAAATACTAGCCTCTCAGGAAACTCTATCATTAAATAATAGTAATTTGTCCTTTTTGTGTTCCTATAGCTTCTTATAGCATTGTGGATGAAGTTACACCAGAACAAGTTCCACATGAATAATGGATAAAGTGCATTCTTTGTGGTTCAAAGGGTTTTGTCTGAATACATTCATTCTTTTGAATGTCCAATGTAAATCTATAAAATTTTAATTTCTGCACTGAACACCTAAGCACAATCTCCATTAAATATAGATTCACAATCATGTTAAGTCTGGTATTTATTTTGTTTCATATGGTTTGTTCTTACTAACTTCTTGCTTCTATCAACAGATCTAACACATGGTAATTTGTCAAGTACCAATTAACGCATACATGCCTACTAATACAGGAGGTTTCCTTTCACTAGTAAAGGAAGAGCTATACAATGCCCTCCAAAGGATAGACAAATGAAATCATATGCAAATTTCACCCTTAAACAAAAACTTAATCCCATATATAGTCATTTTAGCGATCGCTAAAGTTTTCTTATAAATAATGTTGTAGTCAAATCAAATGTCAAAGTGCTGGTCTGATTATTGAGAAATACAGCTTCTTTTTCAGATATAAACCATTTAATTTGGGGGGTGGTACTAGGAATTGAACTCAAGACCATGCACTTGCCAGTCAGGTGTTTGTGCCACTGAGTTATATCTCTGGCCCTACACCATTTAATTTTGATGTATTTTATTTCCTCCTTAAAAATTAGCTTTTTAACCTCTTTCAATATGTAAGGCTATGAAAAAGATTTATCTACCCATGGGATGTGGTTAATGGGACAACTCTAGGCAACTTATTTTCTTGATCTCTTTCTCTCTCTTTTTTTTTGTGGAAGTGTTTGTATTTTATTCAAAGTCACACTTTCCAAGTGTTAGAATCATATATTACTCACATTTGACTTTATTTTCAGTATTAGAGACACACAAAATACATAATAACTTGAATTTTTAACATATGAGGTACAAGTTCTAAACCCCTCGAATTTTTATTAGTACATGTTTCCAGTACATAATGTTTATATTTTCTCTGTAAAGTTGGTACATGTACTAACACATCTTATTTCCTTTTTTATCCCCTTCCTCTGCCCTCTTAAGCAGGAATAATAAAAAGATATATCCACAAAAATTCCTGTGAGTATTAAGTGAATGAATCAGTACTGGGCACTTAAAACAATGTTCTGCTTATAGTGTTATTTAAGAACTATTGTAATGGCAGCAGCATATGAACAGAAATGGAAAGGTTAAAATACATGTAAAAGACCATTTTTAAAAATTCTGACCATCAATATTTAATTATACAAATATAACCAAAAATTGCTAACGTTTTGTTCTCAGAATCTGAGATCTGGTGTATCAAACTGTTAAAATTTTTAGAGAGTAATCAAGTGAGAAAAAGAGTTGATGATATTTGCAAATGCCAAACAGACAACCCTGAATACTTATGTGTAATTTATGGTACCCTCATCATTAAAAAAGAGAATTAAAGAAAAACCCTCTTAGGATAAAATATCCTGAAATGTGACAAGAATTTCAGAGTAAGGAGTTGGAGTGAAACAAATTTGAATTGCATTTTATATAACAATTAAAGGTAAAATTGTAAAAGTATGGCAACTGTATGGTAACATTTATCATTTAAACTGAGATGATCTAATTCTGGCAAGGACAGAATAATAGGAACTGGATTTACTTGCTTCCTTGACAGGAAACAATAGTTTTCAAGACTTCAGACCCCAGAAATAAAGGAAAGTGATGCCAAAAGGCAGGAAATAAATGCAGTGTGCCCTGGGACTGCCATAACTTTCTGTCAAGACAAGATTCCCAAGCTGTCACTCAGGTGGAAGAACCCAGGCAGAGCCTAGAAAAGCTTGTGGAGTCAAAAAGACAATGATAGGAAACTGAGAGACTTAACTGATGGTAATGGTTGATTGGGTCAACTTGAGAAGTTTAGTTAAGAGTAGTTTAACTAAATTGGTTCAGTAATTTTACACCCTCGGTTGTAGAAGACCCTCCTTAGGGTGACTCATTGTCTGGATGGTATAAAGGGAAATGAAGAAGGACAGATCTGCTTCTGTTCTTCGGAGGAGCTCCCGTCTTCTCCTTCAGCCTAGACATCAGTACAGACTCTTTGGCTTCCGTCGTAGACATTTCAGCCTTCTAGCATAGACTCTTTGGCTTCTGCAGCAGATCCTTCAGCCTTCTGGCACGCGCTCTTCAACTTTCCATTATAGACTCTTCAGCATTCCATTTCAGACCCAGCAGCCTCCTGATTTGGACTTGTACGGGACCCTACAGTGAGCTCCACACCCTGGACTGAATCCTTGTGTCTCCAGCGAGCACCTTCTGCACTCTTCCTCATCCAACTCTTGGGTGATCATAATAAGCCAATCTTGTAATTTCTTACACATTTGTATAACTTGTGTTATATCTGTTTCTCTAGTAAAACACTTAGTGCACAAGAGATATGCCAGCTGCATAAAGAGAGCACATGGGAAATATGCAGAGTGTTGCCTTCACATATCCTGAACTGCAACATCTCTGGCCATTACAGAAATGCAAATTAAAACAATGCTAAGATTCCATCTTACACCAGAAAGAATAGCAATCATTAAAAAATCAAACAATAACAAATGCTGGTGAGGCTATGGGGAGAAAAGAACCCTCCCTCAGTGTTGGTAGGAAGGTAAACTAGTACAACCACTATGGAAATCAATATGGAGATTTTGCAAAGAACTGAAATTAGAAATTCCATATGACTCAGCATCCCCATGTTAGGTATCTTCCTCAAAGAGTTTAAGACATTATACTAAAGTCATAATACACACCAGTGTATTAGCAGCACAATTCATAATAGCTAAATCCTGGACACATCCTTTATACCCATCAACAGATAACTGGATAAAGAAAATGTTGTACGGGCCAGGGATGTAGCTCAGTGGTGCAGTGCCTGCCTGGCAAGCACAAGGTCCTCAGTTTGATTCCCAGTACCAAAAAAGAAAATAGGTTATGGGGGCTGGGAATATAGCTCAGCAGCACAAGCACATGCCTGGCAAGCTCAAGGACCTGAGTTCAATTTTTGGTACAAAAAAAAAGTTTTAAGAAAAAGACCAAAAAAGAAAAGAGAAAATGTGGTATGTACATATAACGGTGTACTAGTTTGCTATAAAGAATGACAGATTTAAGACATTTATAGGAAAATGGATGCACCTGGAAACTACTATGTTAAGTGAAATAAACCAGACATATAAGCTTAAATACTGCATGGTATTTCTAATTTGAGTGAGGCAAAGTACAGACAAGGAGAATAACAGGCATAGGTAGAAGGCGACAAGGAAATGAATCTCTTACAATAGGTCACTGGTCTAAGGAGGAAAGTTGAGGGGTGAAGAGGAAGGGAAGGGGAAATAAGTAGAATAAAGATTTGCCATGTATAGGATCCTAATAACCTCAACTAGTGTAAACATTATATGACATAATGTGAACTAAGATAAAAAATATCAACAAGAATGAAAAATGAGATACAGGAATTGAAGGAGGAGGGATGAAGGGAGAGGGAAAGAGACTTAACAAAAAAAGAAACAAGCTGTGGTATGCACCTTAACCACTCCCCAGGATGATTGTAAACTCCATGAACTATGAACATGTACTAATAAAACAAAAAATTTAAAATTTAAAAAAAGAACCGTGAGCTGTAGTCATCAGCATATGACTGTGAGGGGTTGATTACAGCCAAAGGGAAAAAAAAAACCACTCAATAGGATTTTAAGGAACTATGTACAACACTCGTATAGAGTTTCTAATTGTCCCACAGTGTCCTGCTCTCTTGCTAGGAAGAGATTTACTAGCTTAATTAGGGTAATTCTCAAATTCATGATTATCTAGGAATTTAAAAGGAAAATACCTATTTTTCTTTAAAATCCCAGTTTCCTTTTAATTCCACATGTTGAGTAACTGGGTTAGAGAGCTTGAGATCCAATTAGTCATTTTAAATTCACAAAGCCACCAGAGCTAGGTGGCCACTAAATAATCAAGCATTTCCTGAGCTCTAGGGTCCATGTAGAAATTCTATTTTTCAAATTCCCCTCCTGGAGAAACCAAGAGCATTTTTTTCTTCTTCTCCTTATATTCAATAAAAATTCTCCTAACTTCCTGCTTTTGGTTTGCAACTTCATTCCTTGATGTTATGAGACCATAAGCTCATTTTGCAAAAACTTAACTGTTTCAAAAGGAGATGCTATAAAGTTTAAAATTTAGCACACTTAATCAGTAAATGTCTGTATTTGTAATATGTAAATTTTAAGGATACAGTTTTAAATTTGAAAATGAAAATTCTATTTTCTACCTAAATGACAATTTGGCTCTAATTGCATAATCATCTCCCACTGAACTGTGTAACCATCTCCCACTGAATATGGTCAGTTATGGCATCAATATCCCAAAATCTGTATGACCCACACTAAATTTCCCCCAAATTTCTTTCTCATTTATCCTTCTGAAGCAGCTCATGTATCCTCCCAGGTTCCTGTGTTTAAAACTCCAGGACTTTTGACTTTTTCCTTTTCCTGCCACTAACCATGTCTTCTATCTCTTTTATTTATTCCAACCTATACAATCCAATGTCCAGATTCTAATTTAAATCATCTCTAACTCACCTGAACATTATTACAAAAAGTTTTCTCATTTCTGGTCTCATGACACATCAAATGTTATTACACATATCCATTAGACACATGGTATTTCAAATATGGTTCTGAGGCAGGAGATTAGGGGATGGCAGACCAGCTGGAAAACATGAAATAACCTGTCAAATTATGTCCTGAGCTGAAATGGAGGCTAAAACAGAATATAACTTTATCCAAAACAGAGGCTGAACAACAGGATGTGAATTGTCAATCACAGTCAGGATGCATGGGCAGAGCAACTTCTGATGGGCCAGATTTGAGAGAATGTAAAAGGCAGCAGCCACTGACTTCACAACCACTGCAATCTTCCTGCTCTGGTGTCTTTCTGTGTCTATGGCAGCCTGTACTGCTTGCAGAGCATATCTCTTCTTGGTCATCTCTTTTCTTCACTCTTACCATATCTTTCTCTACTTTAAATAAAAATTGCACTTATCTGTTCATAGGTTGTCCTGGTCAATTATTTGAGTAGGACAGAAAGAGCCTGGAGCTACTGGACATTGCACCATCTAGCAACAATTCTTACCATATCATCATTCCTTTACAAAACCTGACTGGATGCCTATTACCTACAAAATGGACTCTAGTGGTCCTCAACCAGTGAATACCTACCTCCATGATCTAATCCCAGACACTTTAAAACCTTGTTTCTCCTTATTCCCCTCAAAGAACTCCACAAGAACTCAGTCAATAAACCCTCATCAGAAGTAATTAGCAGTCACTGAGAATATCTCTCCTTTCTGCTCCTCGTTCTCCTCAGCTGCTACCCACAGTATCTGAAGTGGCTACACCCTCAGTCCCATTTCCAATTTGCCAAATCTTCTACAGTCTTCATCGCTCCATTTACCTTGAAGTCTATTACTGTAGACTGTGGAGAAGGAAGCCATTAAATAGGAATGGTTTCCAAATTGTTGCACGATAATCAGCATAGGGCTCATTCGCTTGATTCAGATGGAAATTGTGAATTGGCAAAGTGCAGCTTTGCTAGCAGTCCTGATGTCATCACACGACACCGGGTAATGCTGGACACCAAGAGTTGACACAGCCAGCTGCTGGTCACTTCCAATGCCAGCCATCACCATCCAATGCCAGCTTGTGCTGGTCACTGTAGGTTGACTTTGTTGGGTACTGGATCTCTGCTGCTAAACTGCACTGGCTGCTGGTCCTAGAGCTCTTTGGTATTAACATCTCTGAGTGTTTATTCATCTTTCTTTTGAAACTAACCACTCTGCCCACACTACTCAGAATAAAAATCCCAAGTAGACCCACAGGTCTTTTGAAGCCCACACTACCCAAGAAAGAAATTGTGAGCAGGTTTACAGGAATGCCAGTGAGTTTTTATTGTAACACTGCCCATGTGGCAGCACAGGAAGGCCAGTACACAACAGAAGGCCCTCCTAGACTAAAATCCAAAAAGTGCCTGGGAAGCACAACTTATGTAGCAGCTTGCAGGCCTGTTACAGTGAGCGTGAGGGCTGAAACCAGAGAATCTTCTGGAAGCCTTGCTGTGAAAGTTATGTATGCAAATAAGGGGCCCAGATCACTCCCTTCCTGACCTTAGGCACTGCAGGGAGTCCTCTCTGTTCTCAAAAAGGCAATGGTATCCTCAGAAGTGGCAGGAGTGGGGCAGGGGTAGGATGTTGCCTACCTGGAGGCAGTCTGATAACCAGGGAGGACACCAAAGCAAGCTGTCCCAATCCACTGAGGTGAAAATGGGAGAGGCAGACAGCCACACCCTTTCCCTCTGGCAGGGGAGCAATGAGTCACATGCTTTTTATCTGTCTCAAAATCAGTAACACAACAGATTCCCACCTCTACACAATCTGACAGAACTGGCTTGTAGGCAAACTCGTGAGATTTAACCACACATACTGTCTTGGTTACTTTTCTCTCATTGCTGAGACAAAATACTTGATGCCCAAAATTAATGAAGGAAACGTTTATTTAGCTCACAGTTTGTGGAGATTTCAGTCCTCACTTGGCTGGCTCCAAGGCAGAGTGGCACATGGCAGAGGGCAACAGTTCATGGCCACAGAAAACAGCAAAATCAGCAAGAGCAAAAAAAGGGGAGAAGAAGCAAGCCTCTTTTCCTCGCTGACATCATATGAAAACTACCCACCCCGGGGCTGGTGTAGCACTCACACCTACAATTTCAATATTGGACCATGAACCAATCATAAACTCTAGAAGCCCACCCCATGACTGCATGAGGCTTTGGGGGGACATTCAGACACAAACCATAACACACACACATGCAAAACAAAACAAAACACTAGTTTCTCTTTCTAAACCTTTAGGAACAAATACTACCCTACTCAGGCTATAGTGGTATTTGCAATATCTTACATGAATAACAAAAAGACACTAAGAAAGACTATTACTCATACATGAGATTTGACTCAGTGTGTGTGTGTGTATACACATGCATATAAACTAGCCAACAGAAATAAAACCTATTTGTTTTATGGTGTAGGATACTACTAGTTTGGATCTTGGTTTTTTTTTTTTTTTTTTGGTTTTTCTCCGGTACCGGGAACCGAACTCATGAACTTCCGCTTGCCAGGCAGGCGCTTTGCCACTGAGCTAAATCCCCAGCCCCTAGTTTGGATCTTAAGTGACATGAAAGTCCCATGTGTTAAGGCCTTGTTCTCCAGTTTGGCACTGTTGGAAAATTATTAGGTGGGCCCTTGTGGGACGTTTTAGGTCAGTAGTGATATATCTTTGAATGGGATCATAGAACCCTGACTTTTCCTCTTTCTCTTTTGCATTCTGGCCATGAGGTGACAGGTTTTGCCCCACTCCCCCCCCCCAGCACACACACACTCTACCATGATGTGCTGGCTTAACAAAGCCCAAAACCAATGAAGCCAACCAATTATGGATTGAAACCTCTAAAACCATGAGCTAAAACGAATCTTTTCTCTTTGTAAGTTGATTGTCTCCTGTATTTGTGATAATAAAGGAAAACTGACACTGGTTCTGTTTTATTAGTGAAAAATTATAGGCTTTCACCTGTAACAATCTCCAGGAAAAGCTGGCCCCATTTCATTGTTATACTCCAAGATGACTACAATCCTTTCATCTCGTGGCCTTATGTTGTGCTTTATGGACATTTCTGTTGTTGTACTCATCACTTTGCCCCCTCTGCTGTGTGCTGATTATTTAGGTACATGCCATCATAGGCTGAAAATCTTATTAGGAATCTGGAGAATAATTGCTGATGAACTTTCCTGAAGTAAAAAAGCATGATCTAAACAACTTCCTACGATGGATTGTAACAGCCATCCAGATAACTGCATTGCCGCCTCGTGAGCCTCCACTTTGCCACATCCCATCTATTTGCAACTCAGCAACCAGAGCAGTCCTATAAAGACCGAGAGTATCGCTCTCCTATGGAAAGTCTCCATGGTTTCCTACTCACTAGGGTACAGGCCCAAGTCCTTAGAATGGCCTGCACAATCCTGCATATCAGATCTCCTTTCAGATCTCATTTTCTATTGTCCTTCCTCCTGTCTGATGCACCTAGAGCAGCCTGCTGCCCCTCAAACCAACCAGCATGTGCCGGTCCATCCTTTCGCCTGGAGCAGGCTTGCTTCACATACCTGAGTGTCTGATCCCCTTGCCACCTCTAGGCCTCTGCTCGAATGTCACTTTACCACTGAGAGTTTTATCCAGCCGTTGTCCTTTTACCATTGTTATTTAATCTCTGTAGCACATACCCCTCTCAAATACTATACATTCATTTGTTTAGTCACTGCTTCTCCTGGAGTATGTGTCTGCCCTTCAGAGGAGGATGAGAGGCTGCCTGGGAGCAGAGGGGTACTTAAGCCGGCAGTGCAAGATCCTTGGCCCACCTGTCTGTGTGCTTCTGACAGGGCTTTCTCTAAGGGAGCCTGCCTGCACTGCCCTCTGGCGGTCAGTCAAAATCAAGCCAACACTGTTCTGTAGTTACTGATGCTGCAGTGGATTGTTACCAGGTCCCTCCCATCCTGTGTGCTGGAAACCTGGCAACAAACAAAAAAGTGGAACATCCCCACCTGTGGGTCTCATAGCAAACGGTGTGGACGGAGTAGCATGAGAAATGACATCACAGCGACCCAATCCTAAACATCCTGACTGTGAGAAATGTCCCAGTTCCTTCAAGCAAATTGCATGGTAAGACAGATAGCAGAAGGGGAAGATTAAGATATGCATTAGAGATGCATCAATCAGTGTAATGTATGAATGTCACTAGAATCTTGATTTTTTTTTACTGTGAAAAGTTCTGTGAGATACTCAGGAAAATTTAACCATCGATTACATTTTGGTTGAATGTAGTTACCCTGGTTAACTGTTTGGATGTGTTATTTTTTAAGAAGGAGAGCCTTATCTCCTGGAGATATGAGGTAAAACATTTGTGGATGAAATATAGTGTGTCAGAAAAGCTCTTCAGTTGATCTGTAGAGTTGAAGGGTCAGAGGAATAAAGATTTCCAAGAACAGAAGTAGAGCATGAGGAATGTGTGAGTTTGTTATATTGTGCACTCCTTGTGCCATTTCTGCCCTATTTATTTTTTTTTTTTTTTTTTTTTTTTTTTTTGGTTTTGGTTTTTCTCTGGTACCGGGAACCGAACTCACAACCTTGCGCTTGCAAGGCAGGCGCTTTGCCGCTGAGCTAAATCCCCAGCCCCTGCCCTATTTAAATATACCTTAAATTCTTTACAAAAGGGGCAATAAAGATGGACTAGGCACTACAAAGATGAAGGTCTGTAGACACAATAAGTGCTTTTATTTTTTTCATGTTCTATCAGTCATTGCTTACTAGAGAAACGGATTTAATGCAAGATATACAACTATGTAAGAATTTGCAAGATTGGCTTACAAAGGCCACCCACAGAGTCAAATACAGAAGATTGTAAAAGATCTGCATGCTGAAGATATGAAGGATCCAGTTGAAGGCCTGGAACTCACTATATTGTCCCATGCAAGTCCACATCAAGAGGCCAAATGGTCTGGGATAGAAAACTGAAGGCCTGCACTGGAACACTAAAGCATCTTGCTGGAGGCTGAAGAGTCTGCACTGGAAGCTGGGAGATGACGTCCAAGGTGAAGGTGAAGACTGGAGCTCCTCCAAAGAAACAGGAGTGAGTCTTCCCTCCTTCTTCAATTCTCTTTTATACCATTCAGCTGACAAACCACCTAGGCTGGGTCTTCCATCTTCAGTAAATTCCCCTCAGCCACACTCAGAACTATGCTGACCCAATTTAGTTAGGTGTTTCTTATTCAAGCTGACACAATCAGTTAACTATCACACATATCACACAATGTATAACTTACAACATTTTTACTTTAGTAACACTCAGTGTTTGTTTTCTACTTCTTTACTTTTACGTTGTATTTTCTACACTAAACTCACATATACTGGGCTGGGGAAATAGCTCAGTGGCTCAAGCACTTGACTAACAATGCAAGGTTATGAGTTTGATTCCCAGCACCAAAAAAAAAAAAAAAAAAGACTAAACTCACATATACTATGGAAGAAACTGATGATTAAATTTGCTGTTTTGACTTGTATTTAACTTTTCTTATTGTTGTCATCAGACTATTAAAATGATTGCATTTCAGTCTGACAGAAAAAGCATAAATATATATTAGAGAGAAACTAGGGACATGTATCTATGAAAAATTTTAGAAAGTTGAAGAAATGAGGCCAACTGTGCAACTCACTTAATCCTCCTCTGAGCTGCAGACTCGCACTCATTGAGCAACGCAGTCTTCACAGATCCTGGCAGGCTGCAGACAGCCAGCTGAGTGCATCTGGACATGCAGATGATGGGGCTGAGACGTGAAGGGACTAGGAGAAAGCTGGCTCCCTAACATTTCCTTTGAGGAACATGAGTATGTCTGACTTTTTGGATTGCTGTATAAAATTGTAAATGTGGGGATGTGGATTTTCTGGACAAATAAAACTGATTTAAGCAACTGCCATGTAATTTTTATATATAATTTTATATATATTTTAATAGCAAACAGGAAGTAGACTGCAACAAGTATATTTTAAAACAATTGTAAAGACTTTTTCTGGCCTACACTTCCCAGGAATTTGACATTAAAGGCATTTTCTATTATTTTCAGATCTAACAAAATAAACTCTAACAAAAATGTAGATGTTTCACTAAACATCTACTAGTGAGGGTTTTGTCACATAAAGATAAGCAAACTGGAATTATAAAAATGAATGACAATTGTGCAGAACACATCCCTGAAAAATTGGTATCTTCTGAAACTCACATATTAAAAGTATGTTTAGGGGCTGGGGATTTAGCTCAGCGGCAAAGTGCCTGCCTGGCAAGTGCAAGGTCGTGAGTTCGGTTCCTGGTACCGGAGAAAAACCAAAAAACAAAAAAAATTTAAAAATTAAAAAAATAAATAAATAAAAGTATGTTTAAATTTCATTCAATTTCTCCTTTGACAGGAAATTACTGAGTAGCATTACTGATATTCTAAATGTCTGTGTGTAACTAGTGTTGCAAAGTAGAAATTTATAAGTTAGATTCCTTTTTTCTTTTACAGATAAGCAACTTTAAACTTCCTCTTGCTGAACACATAACTAACACCTCGGCTTCACAGCCCCAAAGAAGTGACCAAATGTGTAGATGTTGGTCTTATGAATAAGAAAGAAGAATTGATCAAAGACAGCTGGAAGTGATAAAGCAGGTATGGACATCTGAATCATCTCTCTGTGCTCCTTCTCCCCCTTTGCTGAAGATGGCTGGAAATGATGAAGCATTTGTGAAGAGCTGCATTCTCTCTGCACTTCCCTCTCTCCTCTGTTCTTACTCTAAAGGACCCTTACCCACCTGTAAAGGGCAAAGTGATGATTTAAGTAAGGCAAATGGACCCCTCTATCTTCTCAGAGTTTGCTTTGAATAATTCCAATTTCTTAAAAAAAAAAAAAGTATGGTCTCCTTTGATTTGGAGCAAGCAAATGAACCTGAGCATGTGAACCTGAGTGGCTGGTAACATGCACACCAAAATGTTATAGAAGAGAACCTTCAAAAGATGTTAAGATTCTATCATTTTGAGGAAGCATCTGAAGTATAAAGTTAAAAGTGACATTATTCTCCTCTGTTTCTGGTGAAGTACACGATGTTCTGGTATTACACACAATTGCTGGATACCTGAGAGTAGTGATGATAGTGATCTCTGAATTAACCAGAGAGTGAACTAATAATGGTACCCTCCAGTTGTATGAGATCTACGCCACAGTGAGAATCTTGGCACAAAGTTTTGACAGCAAGTCATCACAGCAAGGGTACTGCAGAATCTGCCTGGTCCTTGTGGTACTGGGCTGGGTCCAAGAGGTCCCCAGGCTGAAATAAGTTTGCAAGTTTGCTGATTCCCAACATAGAAAAAGAATTTTCAGGACACATCAGTAAAAGAGACATGAAAAGTGTCTGTTAGGACACCCTCAAAGGTGGGAGTTTTCAGAGAAATGAGCTCCTTACAAATGAGTGCGGTATATTTAAGGGGTGTCTTAAAGATGGGTGATCTAGATGGGTATTTTCACTGACAGCCTACAGGACAAGCCAGCTGAATGTGCTTGAAGTTAACACATGAAGCCCACTAATACTGCTGCCTCCCTGAGGACAGAGGAAGTGGAATTTACAGGTGAAGGACAGGTTGAGAGCCCTAATTTACAGGTTTGTTGTAAAAGGACCCATTAAGAATTTTTAAAATGAGTCTTCTGGGAAGGAAAAAGGCTTGTCTTTAAGCTGCAGTTTTTCTTAAAAGCACAGTTTTGGGGGTGGAGGATATAGCTCAGTGGCACAGCACCTGCCTGGCAAGTGCAAAGCCCTGAGTTTGATTCCAGGTACAAAAACAACAGCAACAACAATAACAAAACCCTGCACAATCTTAAAATTGATTTTCTTGTCTCCTTTCTACCTAGTCTTTATTTCTTGTGTTCTACCTCACCTCTGCCATGACTTCAGTCCCTTATGCTTCAGGGGGTGCAGAAGGCCTGATAGTCCATCTTCATGTTACTGCTTCAAGCTGAGGAGGGGCACTGACCCTGCCTAGCCAGGAACCGAAAGTCTCATCCTAACTGATGTAAAGGAGACACAGGGATACTGAGTTCCATCTTTTGAAGAGTGGTCATCTTTTGATAGTCTGAAAAAGAAGGCAGGGTCATATAAAATATTAGCCCACAATAACAATGGATCATGCTACATAAAAGAATTCCACTGCACAGTACCATAACCAGAAAAATGAAATGTTTCTTGCAACAGGTTGTTTCAGAGAACCAGTATGCTAGCCAGGCACTGACGCTTATGGCAGAGTCTGACATTTCATCAATTTGTTAATGTAGATTATGTAATCCAGAAGACATATTGCAGAGTTGTGCAGAATGCAGACACAACATTCTGCTCTGATAATAACATAGGTTCCACCCTGTGCTGCTTAGAATATCTAGAGCCATCCATGGTTTGTAGAATGACTTTTCTCGTCATTTTTATCCAGAATTTAGTAATGAAGTGCCCTCTGCAGTGTCATTTAGAACTTGTGTGTTGTTTGTAAGAGAGTCAGTGTGCCCTATTGCATCCTCAAATTCTATGTAGGGAATAAAGATAGCAGCCAGATGACCATGCCAGTGAAAAACTGAACTGGTTCATCAATACCACAAGACTAGGAGGTTAACTGGCTTATCTATGGTTTTAGCCCACTGCCCTTGGGCCCATGGATGCCCTTCTGTATATCTTCCTACCCACTTTAGAGACAGCCAAGGCTGTACGTTTCTGCCACAGAACCACTAGATACCATTTGGGGTTGGTCATCTTATTTTAGCTCTTAGACTCCACTCAATACCAAAGAAATCAGCATCTCTTTTTTTATTTTAAAGAGAGTAGTAAACGAAAAGAAAAGAACAATAGCAGCATACCAACATCACAAACATAAACAAAACAAAGAAGAACATTAAAAGTAATACAGGGTTTCAAAACAAAATTATACTACAAAGCTACTATGATAAAATCAGCATGGTACTGGCACAAAAACAGACCTGAAGACCAATGGAACAGATTAGAATAAGCAGATACAGCTACAAACACACTCCGCCACCTTATCTTTGACAAAAGAGTCATATGTGTTCACTGGAAGAAAGACAGACTTTAAAAATGGTGCTGGAAAAACTGGATTTCCACATGCCAAAGACTAAAACTAGACTCATGTCTTTCACCATGCACTAAACTAAAGTTAAAATGGATCAAAGATCTAAATATTAAAACAGAAACACTAAATCTATTGGAAGGAAAGTAGGTAAAAATCTTGAAGACATGGGGGCAGGCAGAGAGTTCATGAACAAATTGCACAGGAAATACTTCGAAGAATCAACAACTGGGATTATTTCAATTATTTATATGTTCTAGATATAAATCCTTTATCTGAGGGAGAGTTGGCTAAAAAAAAAGAGGTAACTGGGCAAGAGACTGCATAAAAGGCCCTGGATTAATTATCTATGGTATCCACCTTTCTGAACCCCTCCTGACAGCAGGATTGATTCTTTTTATTCTTTTTAATAAAACATACACCTGCTCATTTCCCACTGCTTGCTTGTTACTTTGCCATGTCTTTCTGCACTGCCTCAGAACAAGAATCCAAATGGAGCTGGTTACATCTTTGGTGCCCAACATGCAGCCCATCTTCTCTATGGAGATAAGTGTAGCAGAATGGCCAGACGATACACACACAAGAACTCTTTCTCTGTCCCTTTATAAAAATCTAAGAAACACTGTGTACTCTTCCAGCTACTTAAAAGCTTTTAGAACAGCTGCCATTCTGGAAGCCATGAACAGGTTTGTCAGCACCTTCTGGTTAATTCCCTACTGAAACCAGTGGGAATGTTTCAAGGTGTTAGAGTCCTTCCTGGAGACAGATCTCGGGTTGCATGGAGCTGGTGAAAGCTGGGCTGGCAATTGCAAGGCCCTGACTGGGACAACTCCACAGTGGGTACTCAAAGGCCCTCAGTGGAAGCTGGGTCCCAACAGCCCAACTGGGTAACAAGCAGAGACATTTCCATCGATTTATCATCCCCATGTTTTTATTTATTGTATATATTTACTTAATATATACAATAAATATATTGTCATGACAAAACTGTGGCTAAAAATATTTATAATTAAAAGAATAAAAATGATAACTTGATTGAGATTTAAATATCTAAACTACTATATGATTTGATTTGATTTTGAGTCAATAATCATAGGTGGATTTTTAATATTTTAGAGGTTTACAACTATTAATAAATACAGAAATATTTTTCATGTTTCTGAATTGCATTATAACTTCACTAAGAGAGAAATGATCTCTAAATTGGGAGTTCAAGAAAGTACCCACAAACTCTTATGCTATTTCCAATATAAAGTCCCTATGTGTGGTACTATAATACAGATAACTCATATAATAAAAGACCACATTGGCTGAGTATTTTTATGCAACTTAGCCCATCTCCACATCTCTCTCTCCATCCTGTTCCTCATAAAGATAATTAAATTAATATGCTTGAGCCAGGATACAGCTCAGCAGCACAGTGCTTGCCTAGCAAGTGCAAGGTCCTGAGTTGAATTCCTGGTACTATCTGGTATGACTACTACTACTAATAATAATAATAATAATAACAATAATAATATTCTTAAAACTACATGAATGAGCTGCTTTGAACAGTGCTTGGTTCCAGGTATTTGCTTCAAAAATTCTAGCTCTCAGAATTGTAATGTTTGCTACATATATCTGCTATTTTCTTGAGGAATTGAACTTTCATGTCAATAAAGAGCATAAATAATGCTATACAACCATTCAATTTATCATAAGCATGATTCCTCCCAATATAGTCATAGAATTTGCATTTAAATATTTTTAAATAGTCTTTCATCTAATCACCTTTCAAAATATCAAACATGCTTTTTATATTATGAGAAGAAATTCAATGCAGTATTAAAGTATATTTTGACTTATTTTAGAATTTTTTAGTAACATACTTCTAATCAATATTATATATAATATTAAAAGTACTTCATATTCAAAATGCACCTGAAAACTTGAGTAAAAATATAAAGTCTCATAATTGAGTAATTTCAACCTTAATTCAAGAGAATTGTATCGTATTGTTCATACCAAGAAAGTGCTAGATCCAAGGAAATACATGACTTAATCAGTGTGAGTTCTCCCTTCAGTGAACTGTCAGAAAGAAAAGTAGCAAAATGAAAGAGTAACTGGTGCTCTACTTATAGATGATTGGAAAAAAATAAACATAACCAGCACATTCTTGGGAAAGAGGCCTTATAAAGAGTAGTCTTCTTTCATTTTGAGATCAATGGCTTCTCTTCCTGGACCTCTTAGAGCTAAACTGATGAAATCAATGAAGTGCAAGAAGTGAATCAGAAATAAACTGGCCGAGTTATAGATTCATGGGAAAGACTTCAAGAAGTCTTCTAACTCAGTCCCTGGACTTGAGATTAATATCAATTTATCAACTTTAAATAAACTGACTTCCAGGAGAGAAACAAAAATTTTTTGAAACATGATATGGTTGTTAACCCAGAGTCATCACATGCTTGCAAAGTTGTGAAAAGGGAAGATGTGACCCTTAAAAGCCTATGGTTTTGCTTTTACTCAGTCTAACACACTCTCAGCAAAGCCCCACAACATTAGGAAGACAAAAGAGAGGTTCCCCTAATTGAACTTGGGGCCAGAGTCTGAGGTCAGAGTCTGACACATATACTCTAATACTCTCTGCCACTGCTTCCCCTAGGAAATGTCAAATGCAGTACTAGATACTTTTTAAAGGCAGTAGGAAGGTATTATTCATATTTCTGCAATAAGAGATAGAAACTCCAGGATATTGAGCTCAGTTCCAAGAAGACAAAGGTAAGATTTTCAGAAAGAGACCAAGCCAGGCATGATAGTACATGCCCCTAATATCAGCCTTCTGGAAGGATGAGGCAGGAGGATGACAAGTTCAACCCTAGCTGGGGAAGCTTAGCAACTTCTTAAGACCTGATCACAAAATAAAAAAAACAAAAAGAGCTGGGATGTTACGTCAGTGTGAAGGCCCTAGTTTCAATCCCCAATACCCCATTGAGGGGAGGGGAGAAGTTGAGAGGGTAAGAGGGAGAGAGACAGAGAGCTCAGATACCAGACCAAAAAAACTATGAGATATAAAAGCAGGGGAAAACCCACATAACAGCAGCCTGTGCACTGGGCAGGAAGTACTTCGCATATTTTATAACCACAAATTACATAAAAATTCCTTTAGCATGCAATAATGTTGGTTATTGCTTCCAGTAGTTGCAACAAAGGCTCAAAGAGCTGACTCAGAGTAGATGTTTGAGGGGGCCCATAACCAATGTGTCCTGAATTATTACGGATTTTTGCCTTTGTCTGAACTTTCAGTCCACCAAAAATATTTATGTTAGATCAAATAATTTGCTATGATAATAACATTGAATGGGTGTTGAATGAACTGTGTTTTACAGGGAGTCTGGCCCTTGTGTGAAAAAGAATTTCATTTTGCCATAGTGATACAGGACATTTACTGTGTCCTCATAGTAACTATTTATTAGATTGATTTCTAGTAAAACAGTAAACTCCTTCAAGAGATCATATCAAAAGCTGAGTCCCAAGTGCTTTAAGGCATTGTCCACTATCTTTCCAAGAGGAGAACTAGCTGGGTTTCTACACTTAAAGCATAAAGGAGATAGTAATTAAGGAAATGTCAGTCTTAAGATCAAGCAGTGTATATGCACTGCTTTAATGTGCTTGTTCAATGTCTCCCCAAAGTGCATGTGTTAGCACATTAGGGATAGCACTATAGGGAAGTAGTAGAACCTTTAAAAGGTTGTTCCTGACAGAGGTCCTTAGTTCTTTGAGGGTATGGTCTTGACTGTAATTATGGGACCCCAGTCCCTACCCTTATCATTCTTTTGCTCCTTGGCTAATGATATAAGCAGATTTTCTCTGTCATGGGCTCCTACCATAATGTGCTGCTTGTCATAGACCTTAAAACAATGGAGCCAACTGATCATAGACTGTAATATCCAAAGGTGTGAGTCAAAATAAACCATTTCTCTTTGTAATTTGGTTATCAAAGGTATTTTGTTACAGTGACAGAAAGCTAATGAGGGGCTGGGGATTTAGCTCAGCGGCAAAAGCGCCTGCCTGGCAAGCGCAAGGTCGTGAGTTCGGTTCCCGGTACCGGAGAAAAACCAAAAAAAAAAAAAAAAAAAAAAGAAAGCTAATGAACAAAACCACAGACCTAACAACTACTTTGGTTAGTTTCATTGGCTGCTTGAGAGGCTCAGAAAACAATCAATGATCATTTCATGAACAGGAAATATGGTTATGACAGGAAAATACATGACAGAAAAAGGTGCAGAAGAATCACAGTAAGGTTCTGGAGGAGGGGACGCATTTCTAGTAAGGAAGAAGCATCACTGAAGATGGAGACAGGATATTTTCAGGGATACAGAAAAAGTAGGAGAATGCTTACACAGCAGCAAAGATGAAAGAACAAAGGTGAATGTAGATGGATCTTGTTTCATGATCATGGACAGGGGCTGACTTCTTCATCACAACATTTATTTGTCCTATAGCTCTTGGTATGGATGACTGCCTCTGGCTGGGATCTACTTGTGGGTTCCCAACAGAACCTCAGTTTGAGGTTTGTTGTTGGAGTGCTCTTTCAATAATGAATAAGGCTTGTATTTTGTTAACTGAGAGACCTGGATCCAAGGTTTAGCAATGAATAAAAAAGTATTGAGGTCCTTTCCACCCTGGTTCAAGTTTAGTTTCATACTGGTGGTAATTCCAAAATACAAGATCACTTACAATCAAATAAAGACTAATAAAAGAGTTCAAATAAAGAGGCAGTCTTGACTTGTTGATTACAGGACTACCTGTATTGATTTAATCCCTGAAAATATCTGAAGATGTTGGACTGAGTTATGTTGGAAATGTTAGTAATGACTAATAAGGTATTTTCATGGGCATTCCTGTAATGATAGTTTGTGTGAAGGTAGGGACTGAGGAATACAGTGGTGGTTAATAAATGCAGTGGTGGTAAATAAATAAAATTCTTTTCTTCAGACAGTTTGGCCAGTTTGACCTTAAAGATACTGTTGGCTCTTTCTATAGTACTAAAATGACTGAGAATGGTAAAGGCAATGGAATCTCTGAGAATGTCTCCCTTTTCCTATTTCCTACACAATTTTTTCAACTGAAATACATTCTTCTCTCACTAGAGATAAAAGTAGGAAAGAATTACTCTAGGAAAGTCCTCACAGCCACTATAACTGAGGCATTTCCTTGGGGGAATGTCATCTAAGTATTTAGAAACCATGCATATTGGTGAGTACATACTGATGATCATAAGCTTTTGGTAACAGCTTCCAGATAAGGGTGGTGCTGCTGTTGGTGGCTGATCATCTGGAGGTTCAGAGGATCTTTATCACACCTTCATCCCAACTTGCCCAGATTGTGACATCAGGGACTGTCCTTTCCTGGAAACCACTCTGTATCTGATCTAACCAGCAAAAGAGCTGGATTCTGTTGAGTTCATGACTTCAGGGACATTGGTGGAGGAAGGGACTTAATGGGATTCCATGGGCTGGAGGTGTGAAGAGATGGCAGTGCCAGGGGAAGGTGGGGTAGTACTGGAGAGGGACAAGTAGGGCCCACAGAGGTCAGCCTTTCTGGTTCCCAGCATGACCACCACCAGGTTGTGGCTCAGACAGCATGCTGGAAGGCAAGTAGAAGGTGCCCATGTACACTTCTTGCACGGTATGTGCTCATTCTCTGTCCTTTTCTCTGTCCTCATTCCCTGCGTCCCCCATCACATAAGACACACTGTGTGAGGGGCACAGGCATTGTTGGACTGGAACATGCTGCATGGGCAGATGTACTCCTTGTCCATCAAGACAGAACATGGCAATTTGTCAGCCATTAGCCCCGGACATAGCTAGCTACAGTCATGGTCCTTCTGAATGTGGTCCTCGTGCCTGGTGAAGGTCTCTCCAGGCAGCTGCTGCACACACACAAACTTGTGCTGGGCATTTGTCCCATGTCAGCACCTGGCCAGTGACATGGTCCAAGTGGTGATATGTGCCAATGAGGCCCGCAGCCTTCTGTGCCCTCTGAACCCAGGAATGCAAAGGAACCCAAGCCACAGCAAGCAGCACACAGCCACTGCATATGCAGTGCTAAAGGAGCCCACAGCTCTACCTGTGGACCCCATGACTGGGGACTGGGCATTTCAGGCTGAGGGCTCAGCTCTGGCTCCATGGGGGCACTTCCAGTTCCACACCAAGCAGCAGCACTGCACACACAGGTACCTTGGGCACTGGACTGGGTGTAAACTCCAATGCTCTTGAGAGCTCATTTGATTTTCAATGGCCAGATGGGAGCAGCTGTGGATTGTGATGGGAGGGGAGGGGGATTATTGAATAGTAAGAGACACAGGAAAAGAGTCAAGGGGCAGAGAAGAACTGTATATTTTCATTAAGCAGTGGTATTTACATGGCATAGGAATAAATATGGCAAGTGTGTGGCTTAATATTAAGTCAGAGGTAGCCTGGATTTGGCACCCACAGCCACTGCTCATGCATAATTGAGCCCAATCACTGGGGATTTAGCTCAGCAGCAAAAGCACCTGCCTGGCAAGCGCAAGGTCATGAGTTTGGTTCCCGGTACCGGAGAAAAACCAAAAAACCAAAAAAAAAACCATAATTGAGCCCAATCCTAGTACTCCAGGGGTCTCTAGGGTCGACTATGCTTCTGGAATAAAACTCTAAAAACATAATTCTTAGGTACAAACAAGGGGAAAGGTAGAGTATAACTGCATAGTCGAAGGTCGAGAGGTGAAAACAGACAACTCTTGAGGCCTTTCTTGGATAGTGGAGTGGTCCAACCAGTGTATCTGTGAATGATTCTTTGGTTAAGACATGAAGCGGCAAGACAATTGAAATTAGGTATCCACATTCTACAATAATCTGCAAAGCTGAAAGATCCTTTCAGCTGTTTTGTTTCAGGAAAAGAAAAGTGCTGACTGGCAGAGGTTCAGTCTGGAGTTGTAATGTTTCCTATAGCTGAGATATCACAATGAAAAATGAGACACATGGAGTTGAATTCTGCCTCTGGCTACTTGTGGCCATTTCTTGCTAATGTTGCAAGAAAGTGTTCAGAGTCCAAGAGGGAGCATCAAAGATATGATTTATACACTGAATTAAACTGGAGTTTCCTGAGAATTTTAATTCTCTGAAGTTGGCATTCAGGATATGTGTTCCTCTGCTTTCCATTGCTGTAACAAATAATTATGATAAATATATTAAAAAGTAAATATTTATTTTGGATCACAATTTCAGAATTGTCAGTCCATGATCTCCTGTTCCTGTTGCTATCGGCCTGTACATTATAACAAGAACATATGTAAACAAAGTCTGTTCACCTTACAATAGCCAGGAAAAAAAATAGAGAAATAGGAAGAGGGTAGGGTAGCAAAATCTCCTTCAAGGGCACGCCCAAAATAACCTAACTTCCTCCTATTAGGTCCTACCTCCTAAAGGTTCTACCACCTCCCAATAATGCCACAATCTGGGGATCAAGCCTTTAACACATGTGCCAAGCTTTTAACACAGAGAACATTCCAGATCAAAATTCTACCAGGATACCTGAGAAGTAAGAAGGGGCATCTATAAATCCTTGGCATATAAAAGTCTAGGTGTATTGTTGTTCTCACCAAGTAAAAGTAACCATGTATTAAGATTCCTTCTGAAGGGGAATACTGAAAAACACCAAATGCAAATTAGTTACCATGAAATTCTAGGAACTGGAAAGAATAGCAGAAAAGATAATGTTAGAATCAGGTACCAAAGGAAATCTCAGGTTGACAATTTTCTTGACAAATCACAAATAAGTAACTAACATGCATGCCTTTTCAATTGGCTTTTCAACAGCCAAAGTGGGAGTACTGGATAAACTGGAAGTATGGACTACAAGGTTTTTATCTCATAAATTATTCATTACTGGACAGAGCTACTGAAGTCCTTACTTTCATTTGATATTGGGGAATCCTAGGGAGAAACACAAAGAAATCTCTTTCCATCTTTAGGGGTTCTGTATCTCTGATGTGCCATTACTAATGTTTTGCCCACAAAAAAGAAGGGATTTAATGTCTAACAGTTGACTTATGTCTTCAGTTGATGGGTACTTGGACAAGGTTGTTGGTGACATAAAAATGAAGGGGAGGAATCTTACTGCACAGTGAATTATGACAAGATTCCTACTCAAAGGGATACTCATGGAGAATAGAATTGAGAAGTTGTGTGGAATTTTAAGTGGTACTGTAGAATGAGTATAAAGTCTAAAGTAGGCAAATCATGATGCCAATTGTCAAAACTCATCACAGGCAATGTTTGGTGACACTGAGAAAGGAAAGCAGGATATCAAGTAGTTTGCAGAAAACCATGTGTAGCTTCCATAGTTGGACTTCTCCCATCCAAATCCCCAACAAACTGTTTTCATGTTGCTTTCTTTATCTTTCTTCCAAAGGAAATCATTACGTGGTCTCCTTTGTAATCCTCAAACCTGAGCCAACTTGTCCTCTCTGTTTTCAGACAGAACCAGCCACTGAGGCAGTTACAATGGTGTATTTTAGCCACCTGTTTGCACTCCTGTCTCCTCTGATTGACTGATATGCCGAGAGACCTGCAGCCCAGCCTGTGGGCAATGTGTTGAGCTGTAACAGGAACAATGGACAAAGTCAGGAAAGAAACAATCCTGAAAGTTTGGTCAAATGCATTTTTATACAACTGACCAGAGAGAGTGTCTTTATCCAGGATGGCAGCTAAAAACCAGTACCCTAAAAAATGTATTTGAAAAAAGTACAACACTGAAAGACATACAATCCTTTATAGAAATTTAGAAACAATTTCTATATACATATTTTACCTTTACTGACAAGTAGTAACAAATTGTATATTGCAAGATTATACAATATGTGGACTTACATTTAAATCATTTTTATTGGAGGCAGTGGCCAAATGTCATCTGAAGTAGAATCCTAAATTTTAGAGATTAAACAAAGAGCAAACAAAGTGTGCACAGACAGTTGATTGTCAGGAAAGAGATGACTTCAGCTGTAGAACAATGTCAGGCTCTGATACTGTGGGTGTGGTAGGTGTTCATACCAAGACTCAGCATCCTACAGATGTACCCACTCCTCTGTCACTGACTGGGTGTAACCCAAAGTGGAACCAGACAGAAGAGTTCATTGAGAACTCAGTAAGAAGAAGATCCTTTGTAAAGTTTGGCATGGGTCGTGGAGAGATGGTGTGTGTGGTTACCATAGTCACCCAGAAGCAATCTGAAACTCAAATGACATGTATATTTACCGGTATAATTTTTTTAAACTTCTGAAGTACACATTGATTTTTAATGAGTTATTAGCCAGTCATGAAGTAACACTTTTATTTCTTCAAATGTCAGCTGCAGTTTCCTCAAACGCCAATGTAAACATTCATTAACCTGCAGAGATTGACAGTCACAGCCCACCAAGAAGCTCACTGTGTGGTTTTTTTCCCACATGACATGCTTCAGTGATTCCTGGCAAGGTTTATTTTCTCTATTATTATGCTAACTTTGGAGTGTAATTTTTACATAATGATTTTAGCTGACAGGGCTACTGATTATTTTACTTTAGGCTTATCATGATCCCTTGAGTTATGATTAATCCATTTCTATACCTTTAAACACAATAGGAAAGAAAAGAAGAACATGTAGAAACATTTAGCATGTGCCTCAATATATTCATCAAGTCCTGTTTCAGCACGCTGGCCTAATATTCATCACTTACAGTGAGAAAGAGACAGTGTGCAGCAAGAATATCTTAGTAACTTTTCTCTCATTGCTGAGACAAAATACCTGCCACCCAAAGTTAATGAGGGAAAGGTTTATTTGGCTCACCGTTTGTAGAGATTTTGGTCCATGACTGGCTGGTTCCGAGGCAGGTGGTAGGTGGCAGAGAGGCAACAATTCATGGTGACAGAAGACAGCAAACACATCAAGAGAAAGACAGAGAGGGAGACAAGACTGTTTCTTCCCCTTTTATCTTATCTAGACTGTCGGGATTAGGATGGTATAAATCCAATCAGTGGGCCTACCTTTATTCCTAACACCCTTAAGCCCAGCATTGCACTATAAATCAGTCACAAACTCTAGATTCAGCTACCTATGAAAAAGCCTGCCCTGTGTGATTTCATGAAACTTTGGGGGACATCTAGACACAAATCATAACATTCTGTCCTTGGTCCCCCAAAGACTCATGCAAAAGGTATTTAGTCCATCTCCAAGAGTTGTCAAGATCCTAAGTCTCCTTTGAGATTTAAGGCAAACTCTTAGCTGTGAGCCCCTGTACAAGTGAAAAACAAATTAGAAACTTCTCACATTCAATGGCACAAGATAGACATTTCCAATCTAAAAGTTACAAATAGGAGGATAGAAAGGAACGGGATCAAAGCAAGTGCAAAATCCAGCCAGGCAAACATTAAGTCCTGTGGTTCCATACGCAGCATCCGAGACAACCTGTGGCAAGATATGAACTCCAAAGGACTTGGGTGGCTCTGGCCCTATGGCACATCTGGTGGTTACAGTTTCCATGGCTTTTTGCTTTGGATGGCTTTGCTCACTCCTTGCTGCTTTCCTTCGACAATCTGCGTTCCTGGCTTCTCCAAATTTCTGGGGTTTCCACCTTTGGCTTCACACTCACAACTTCATGCACTGCCTTCTCAGGGACACACTGCCTGGCCTCCCAAGCCTTCTGAAATCTGGGTGCAAGCCTTCCTGAATCCACAACTGTTCCACTATGCATGCACCTAAAATCAGAACCACATGATGATGCCAAGATCTGCTGCCAGGTGGAGCAGGAGCCAGGCTTCCCACTCTCTTGGCTATAGAGATAGAGTGACTGTATCACTGGGCACTCAGAATTCAATTCTGAGGAACAAATTCTCTAAGCTGCCACATTTCTGGAACATAGTGCTCTGGGGCTCTCTTCTAAAATCAAAGCCTTTCACTTTTGCAATTTTGAGGGTGGAGTCCTGCTGCTTCTTGTGATGCCCTCAGGCCAGCATTTCTATTCTCCTGTTCCTTGTCAGCAATCAAGAGCTCCTCTGCTCTATCTTTGCAGTCCACAGCTTCACTAGAGCTTCCTTTCTGGCCAAACTCACAATATTTTTAAATCATTCTGCTGAGTTCTCCACTCTTGATTCTCAACACAAATCTGGCTAAAATTCCCCAACAGTTGCCATGCCACTGCCTCAACATTCAACTGCCTTGAAATTTCTTCTTCCAGATTAATTAGTCTGCTGCCCTTAATCTCAGTCTCAGGCAAAGTCTCTGGACAGGAGAAAAATGCAAACTTTCTTCCAACCATAACACACATAATCTGGAGTCCAACAACCAATGCAGTCCTACCCCAAAGACACCACCTGAACCTGGTCTTTACTGGTAGGATTTCTACCAGCCTTCTGGTCTTCTGAGCATTGATGAGAATCTCCCATACAGAACAGCCTAAGGTGCTCCAGTTCTACTTTTTCAGCTGGCATCTCTGAATCTTTCCAAAGTTTTCCCACAAGCCATTCCCAAATGCTTCTAAATCACATGGTCAGGTATAGTCACAGCAACAACCCCACTTCTCTGGTACCAAATTCTGTTTTAGTTACTTTTCTTTTGTTTCTGAGACAAAATACCTGACACCCAAAGTTAAAAGAGGAAAGGTTTATTTACCTCAAGGTTTGCAGAGGTTTCAGCCCATAATTGGCTGGCTCCAAGGCAGGGTGCAACATGGCAGAGGGGCAACAGTTCATGGTGGCAGAAGACAGCATAAGTAACAAGGGAGAGCAAAAAGGGGGAAACAAGTCTTCTGCCCTTTTTATCTTATCCAGACTATTGGGATTAGGGCAGTGCCAATGCAATCAGTGTACATTTCCAGCAGTCACCCAACCTTAATCCCAGCACCCTTAATTCTAGCATTGCACTATAAATCAGTCACAAACTCTAGATTTAGCTACCTCTGAAAAACCCTGCCTCTCAAGACTGCATGAGGCTTTGGGGGAACATCCAGACACAAACCATAACAAAGCCCTTTCCACAAATGTTGAAGAAAAGACAAACACACTCCCTACCAATCTCACAGAACTGTCCTCATTTAGTATTATCTTTACATTTCTCCTAAATCTCCTTCTAGATTCTTCTAGTACAAATGTGAAATTTCAGAGAGCGAATTGGACCATGGATGCCTGTATGAATAGTAAGAACCTGCAGGTCGTAATTTATAGCAGAGAATACGCTTTGACCTGGGACAAATGCTGCTCTGCTTCAGTTTGAGAAAATGACTAACCTTACCACCCTGGCTTTAAATACATTATTCATGGTGACTACAGTTGCAACCTGAGCCACAGGATAAGGTTCATATAGAAAGTCCTTTAACCTAACATTTGTTACAGAAAACAACATACAGTGATGTACCATAAGCTATATATGCCAAGATCCTATAAATATTTTAGGGTAAGGCCATTAAAATGAAGAGGGAATGACACAGTTGAAAATTAATAAAGCTGGGCTTTGTCCCTACTCAACTTCTGGCCAAAGAGAACTGAGCAAGACTTCTGAATGTTTCTTTGTCAAGCACAGTGGACAGTACCAAAACCAATTGTACAAATACCATATTTTCAATGATCCCACAATCCAAATATATATAATCACATTTTAAATAAAAGTACATAATAATTTATATAAACATGTTAGAATTATTGTATTATAACTTAATAGGCCCAATAATCCAAGAAGAGTTATGTATCTCAATTTTTCAGTCTTGTCTGTCATTTCCTAAGCAGAACCCTTTCCAGCTGACACATCTATGTCTCAGGGTCTGTTATCCCTGAGTAGCCTGAGCTGCCCTGAATTCACACATATTTGAGATTATTTCCTTCCAGGTGGTAACAGTGTGCCTCATTCCATCTCAGAGTGGTCAGTCTTGCAGTCCAACTTTAGGGCCCTCTGACCTAGGCCAGGGAGCAGCTGTTCTTTCATCATGGGACAGTGCACACATACAAACATGTTAATAAAACAGCTTCACATTGTTTTATTTCAGAAAACTTGAGAAGTACTTTTACTTTACTGAAGGCCCTTGTTTATGGTGCAGGAGAGATGCAGGAGAGAAGTAACTAAGAAGCAACTGTTGCAAAAATAAAATCTGTACTAAAATTTTAAAAGTATTTTGTGAAGCAATGACTTAGCTTATTGTGCAATGTTTGTGAGAAATTTTTTGTCTTTCCTATGCTATTCTTTTTATCAGAGATGACTCACTCTCTGCCTTTTGCCCTCATGACATATTATCACATAGTATGTTTTACAATTTGGAACATACTACTGGTCATTCAGCTTAAGAAATAATAAACACCAATGTACACTCCCCCCACCTGCCTGAAAATTAAAAAGCACCCATACTTTTAGAGTTTTCAGTACCATCTTATTGACTATTCCCATTTTTTATCTTTATGGTTTCACCAAAATAAATGAATGCATTGATATGATATATTTAACCATGCAGTTTGCATATTTTTAATTTCAAAGAAATGATATCACATTTATTTTTATGAAACAATAATTTTGGCTCAACATTAGATTTCTAAGACTCATTATGATGTGTTCACGTGTACTTCTTTTTAACTGATTCATGGAATTCCAGGACAATACAAAACTACAGTGTGCATTCTATTATACTGGGGCTAGAATGTTAATCATCCTTTGCTGTTACAAAAACCAAACATCATACTCTTGCATGAGTCACCTGGATGCAGAACATTCTTCTCTGTGTTATGAACCCAACATTAGAAGCATTCTGTTAAAATGACATTATCAACTTTATTAAGTTCAAACAAAATAGTCTTCCAGTTTATACTGCCATTAGGAGTATAATTCTGGTAGCTCTATATTGTCAATAATTCTTAACTATCACATTTATTTTTTAATTTAGGCAACTTGGTATATGGGAAACATTTTTCATTGGAGTTTTCATCTCCATGTTTCCAAAGTACTCAATAAAAAAAAAGAATCAAGTAATAAAAGTGACAGATATTATTCTAGTAATTAAAAGTGCTACAAAGACATTGAAGCAGGCAAGGATGGTAGCGAATGGGGTGGGGGCTTCTTCATTCTGGCCTTGCAGGTCAGGTAGTTGAGAGGTGGTTGATAAGATGGGAAGAGACAGTAAACAGCTGGGGACTACAAACAGAGGACCTAGGCTCGGTTCCAAAAGGAGGCAAACATTCTTTCTCAATGCTAGAACTAAAGACATACAGTCCTACTTTTGCATGGCTCCAATACACACAAATTTCCTAAATAATATCAGTCTTCCAACACCAAGGCTCCAATTTCAGTCACCTAATGAAAAGGGTGTGAGTCACGACATAAAGTGCAAAGCTGTTTCCTTCATAGTTTAATATAAGTAAATACCAAATAAGCAGGATGGTTAGTGACTGTGTGCATTTCCTGGGGCTGCTGAAACTAAGGAAGAAGTTTGGGCTGTTTGAAAGCACCAAGCTAATAGTGATAAAGGTTGGAAGTCTAAATTCAAGGTATTGGAAAATTTGTGCTCTGACTGCTCAAGAGTAACATTCATCCTTTTTCCCACTGCTTGTGTTTGCCATGAATTTGTGGCATTCTTTGACTTGTAGATATCTCACTCCAGTCACAGGGCCATCAACTCCATGGGCTTTCACATCATCTTCCTTCTCTGCTTGCTTGTGTCTGGGCCCATATTTCCCCTTTTTATTAAGTCATCAATGTAGTGGTTTAAAAGCCCCACTAATGACCTCATTTCAACTTGATAACCTCTGTTAAGACCTTATTTCCAAATATGGTCATCTTCTGGGATATTAGATATTAGGACTTCAGACATGTATTTTGAGGAACACAATTCACTTCTTTCCAAAGTTATGTGAAAAGAAGAAGGCAAGTCCTATCCAAACTATGCTTCATACAAATAAAACATTTTAATCTTAACTTTTTAATGTTTTGTTATGATATAAAATAAACATTGATTTCAATAATTTTCATTTCCCTATATGTTAATAGCTGACAGATTATTACTGTTTTGACGAGAAATTTTAAAGGATACACAGCAGTCTTAATTTGATAAGTGAGTTACTTTATATAGCATCAGCTTTCACGGTCATTTTCAGAGTCCTTCACTGCTATGTAAAGAGGCAACTGTCTGTTTTTTTTTGTTTTGTTTGTTTGTTTTGGTACCGGGGCTCAAACTCAGAACCTTGTGCTTGCCAGGCAGGCGCTGTGCCACTGAGCTATATCCTTGGCCCCTCCTGTCTGTATTCTTGCCTAGGAAGAAGGAGAACCAAAGGGAGATTCTCAGCCAGACACTGGTACTTAAAAAACAACAAAAGGAACAGTAAATTGGGTGTGAAAGTACTGTATGAGGAAGCTACTCAAATAAGGAAATACTTGGTTTAATTTAGCTCCAGCTGAGCACACACAGCCATCTAAGTGATGCCTTCTCTTACTGTTCAAGACTTTTCTTATGGTGCCCAAAGGAGGATCATTTCCTGAGTGAAAGAGAATCATTTTTTTCCTTTCCTGGAACTTTAAATGGAAGTATGCTGCATCACCCAATCCTCCCAAATTTTCTCTTCTATAGTAATCAGCAGAATCCAAAGGAGCCAATGAGGAAACTCTTCTGGCTTCAGCAGAATGCCAATGTATTCCATTTGCAATCAGACTGTATACTAGGCTACAAGGCAGCATAATAGTGGTTCACTTCCATCTTCCAGTCAGTAAGTAGACACATCAATCATGATGTGATAGGATGCACTTCCAGGAAAACAAAAAGCAAGGGGCTTCATATGCTGGAGGGTACTAAAGGAAAAGTAGAGACTGACGCTTAGGAGAGGTTGGTCAATGTCACTAGGTATCTGTGTTTGATCTTTGGTCCTCATCAAAGTGAGGTTCTTCACTTCCTTCAGAGACTAGAGACACGTCATGTTAATGATTACTATCTCAAAGGGATAGCTACCAGATCTTTGAGAAAGACATCTCTGATATATAGAAGACTGACCTCTCAAAGGAACAGAGGAGGAGTTTACAGTCACAAGTTTCAAAAACAAATCCTCTTGGAAAAAAGGAGGCCAGGAGCTTATAGTTGGGTTTGGCTAACACAAACAGTAAACACTGGGAAACACTGAACTTTTCTGAAAAGGTACATTCTGGGAATCTTAGAGACATGGCCCTGAGCTGCTAGAGGCCAAGTCAGTTTGGTTAAGTCTGTTTGCTTATGCAAAAGTTTTGGGGAGGGAGCAGTAAGAGAACAGTGTGGATAAGCTGTGCCAAGAGTTTGTAGTTTTTCACAGATCAAGACAGTGATTTTCAGGATTACCTGGAGGATGTGAGTGTAATGGTGAGACAGGGCTTGTTTGCAGACTTGTTCAAGAGTAAAGGAGGATCTGGACTTGTTGATACTGAAGGTAAGAATCCAAAGATACAACTAAGGCAAGGGGTATGCTCCTGCTATCTCTGTATTTTGGGAAGGTGAGGCAGGAGGATCTCAAATTTGAGGCCAGCCTAGGCAATTTAGTAATGAAGTGAGATACTATCTCAAAAATAAAAAGTGAAAAAAGGGCTGGGGATGCAGTTCCAAGTAAAGGCCCTGGGTTCATTCTCCAGTATAGCACAGGAATTCAAAGATAGAAAAATGTAACATCTCAATATTTAAAGTAGGTTTGGAAAAACAACTATTTAAGGAGATAAATTTACTTAAGGTCTCAAAAAATAGACATGTCTAGTTCCTGTCTTCAGGCCAAATGGATTATTAAATTAAATTAATTATTAAATTAATTGGAAGTAACCTAAGAATGAAGGTGGGGAAAGGATTCATGAAGAGGGAGAACTGTCAAAATTATAATCATTGGGAGATAATAGATTGGTGTAACAGAAATTTTAAAGGAGCTAGCATGGGGAAAGGTCAGGAAAAATGAGGGGCTCTACCAATGGTACATTTACAATCCTAGATAGATGTTAACTCAGTTAAGTCTGAGTTTTATGTGGATTTCCTAATTTCAAAGTTCTTTTCATTTAGTTTTGGCTGAAAGTCACTAATTTTGTCATTTTACATTTTAGGGAAAAATAAAATAGCTTCTTAAAAATATTTATTAAAATATTTTTAACTTTTTTATCAGTATATGCTTATAGTAGCTATTGATCATTCTTTTCATGTGGAGTTGATACATGTCAATAACACATCTGGTTTTTTTAATCTCCTATCCTCCACTCTCTCCCACTCCTTTTATCTCTTAGTCTCCCCTCCCATTTGTCAAATATCTATCTCCCTATTTCCTATTACCTATCTTTTATTTTGTTCTTTATTTATATTTTCAGTTTCTTGTGTAAAAGTAACAACATGATATTTAAATTCCTGGTCTCTGGCTGTAGCCCAGGTTCCAAAACTCATTTCCCAAACTGCATTTATTTTCACAAAATAAGGAATTTATCAAGACAACATATGAAAGATTTTCTGCAGGATTTATGGTGGCATCACTGATAAAAACTCTATGTAAGATATGCAGAGTTATGTCTTAAAATATATATTACAATGTAATTACCATAAACAAGCTAACATACTCATTACTGCATCTAGTTACTTTTTAAAATTTGAGTGTGTGCGGGGTTCATCTTAGGGCTCTCCCTGTGCATACCCTGCACTGCCTGAGGTACTAGAGTAGGCAGTGCATGAACTGCTGGCACCGCAGTTCACATCTGGGCTTTAATTATGCCCTGACCTCCTGGAGGTCACAGATACAGGTGGTCTGTGATCACCACCAGTGCAGCCCATGTCTGGCTCCTGTAAACCCCCTGAGCTGCCTGGAGACACGGAATCAGATGGTCCACAAACTGTTGACCCTGCATTTATGTCTGGGCTCTGCCTGCATCCTGAAATGCCTGAGGACACAGGACCACTGCTCCATGATTGTACCACCAGTGCAGCCTGCTTTTGGGTCATATGTGTGCCCTGAGCTGCGAGGGTCTGTGAATCAGATGGTCTGCCATCAGCTGACATCTCAGTTTGTGTCTGAGACCTGGGAGAACCAGATACACTTCACCATCTGCTACAACACCCCACACTAAGCAGCGCATCTCAGCAGACACTGAGGGGCAAGACAGACCACCAGGAAAACTAGGGACACTAGTGACCTTTGCTGAGCTGCCAGGGAAGAGGGAGAATGAGCATTCTGCCTCCAGCATCAAACATGACAAGACAAAGGACTAAAATGCAATCTCAGAACTCCACCCCACTCAGAACAAGTCCAGGAGGGGTCAACATAGGAGAACTTGGTAAACACACACTTGAAATTGCTGAAATGATTGCAATGAAAGTAAAGAAACAACTCCATCAGGCCATAGAAGAGATCAGATCAGAAATAATCACTCAGGCAAAAAATGAAATGACAATAATAATGAAGAATTGTTTAGCACATCTAAAGAAGAAATATATAAAAAATAGAAGAACATAGGCAAGAGATAAAATGTTAAATGAACAATATAGGAATGAACTAGAATGCATGAAACAGATTCAAAGAGACATCCAGGAAATCAAAGCTTCCATTGAAAGTTTGCAAAACTACTAAATGAAGCTAAAGATAGAATTTCAGATTGTGAAGACAGCACGATAGCTAGCAATTGTGACAGAAAGGATCTCTTAAAATCAACAAGGAACCAGAAAAATTCAACGCAATAGCTGCAAGATGAGGCAAAGAGGAATAATGTACGACTAATAGGAGTCAATGAAATAGCAGGAGGCAACACAAACAACACGAAAAGAATTTTTGCAGAAACAATAGCAGAAAATTTCCCAAATATGAAAACAGAATCTGATATACAGGTAAATGAGGCATATAGAACTCCAGCTAGTCATAAGCAAAATAAAACTACACCCAGACATGTAATAATCAAGATCCCAGATCTCCAGAAAAAGAACAGAATATTAAAATCTGCTAGAGAAAAGAAACAGGTCACCTATACAGGAAAGCCCATTAGAATCACAGCAGACTTCTCAATACAAACCATCCGAGAAGAGCTTGGAGGGAAGTACTACAGGTTCTGAGACAAAACAGCTTCCAACCAAGACTGATGTATCCTGCCAAACTATCCTTCAAATTCAATGGAAAAATAAAATATTTCCATAACAAAGAACAAATGAAGAACTTCATGTGTGTCAGACCATCCTTACAAAGAGTACTAAAAGATATTCTAGACAGAGAAAAAATGACTGTAATTTCAAGAATAACAATACAAAGGAACCCTCAAGCACAGCAAGCAATTAAACAGGTAGAAAAAGTAGGAAATCAACAGCAAATAACATGACAATGATAAGCCAACACATATCAGTTATAACCATAAATGTAAATGGCCTCAATTCACCAGTCAAAACAAACAGACTGGCAGAGTGGATTAGGAAACAAAATCCAATGATATGCTGTATATAGGAAACATATTTTATTCAAAAGGAATCCATAGACTAAAAGTCAAAGGACGGAAAATAATTCTCCATGCAACAGGATCCCAGAAAAAAGCAGGTGTAGCTATTCTGTTTGCAGACCATGCAAACTTCAAACCAACAATAATTAAAAGAGATAAAGAAGGTCACTACATACTTCTTGGGGGAAAACTGCAAGAGGAACGGATAACAATCATAAACATGTATGCACCAAATATCGGGGCACTAAACTATATAAGACAAATCTTAACAGACATGAAAACCCAAATAA
>NW_004955422.1:24246277-24247425 GCF_000276665.1 Chinchilla lanigera | reverse complement strand
TCCACACTATTGTCCCTCTAAAGGGAGGCATTCCTACTAGAGAACTGAACTGTCTCCCTTATCAGTGAGAAAAGCCAGGACCACAGTGAAAAGGCACAAGTCTGCATTGCTGAGGGAGGGGATGTTGGAGGAGTTGCTTTTCTGGAGCTGGGAAGATTTTGTAGAGGGAGAGAAAGGTTAAGTTTGTCTCCAAGTTCTGCTCTAAGAACAGTATTCAAAATTCAAAAACAAGTATATAAGAAATTTAAGTTCTGTCACTGCATTGATGTGATAGACATTAAATGAAAATCTGGCATTGAAGATAACAAAGCTCCTGAGCTTATGAATCCCTGACAACAGTGAAATGACAGGGAAAAATCACACTTTTAGGGGCTCAAAGATCACTAGACCTCCAGCAAAGAAATAAGTAATCTGAGTTCCAGGATTAGTGAATGGAAGATGGACTGAGGAAAGGTCTGTCTCTGAATGACTGGGCAGGGGGAGGCAGAAGAGGGATCGAGAAGCCCCAGGAAGGTGCAGCATCCACTGTCCTGCAGAGTGGGGGAGGCGGTGGTGGAGCCTCTTCTCTTTGCCTCTCCTCCATTCCAAGAACCCTTTGTGATGAAGAGGCCACAGATCTGTGATGCAGGCATGGGACCTCCCTGTATTCCTAGAGAGAACTCTCAGGACTCAGTTGCCTGACAGCAACACTGGGATTAGAAGATGGAGAATTTTCTCATTCCTCTGAAAAGCCTTAGTGCCACATGGCTGAGCCCCAGCTGCACTACCTTTGTGATGGATATGATCCTTGCCATTGTGTGTGGACTGGGGCTCTTCTTTCTGTTACTGCCCTGGCTCCAGGGTGAACCATCCTTACCACCACCCAGGAGAAGTAGAAGTATCAGGAATGTAAGAAAGTCTCAGCTTTGGCCCAGCAGAGAATGATTCTCTCCCTTTTTACCAGATTCCGCTTTTCCAAATCAAGTAAAGAGAAAGCTGAGAGGGAAAATCTCATGAAAGAATAAAACACTCCTCTGGGACAGCTGGCCAGGGCACAAAGAAAGAAGCAGCAGGACGTCTATTTGATGCTCTAAGACCATGTGTGTGGTTTGCTGGGAAGAGCAAAAGAGAACACAGTGACTGAGTGGAGGATGACTGGATGCGTGAGA